>NW_010156288.1:126322-129067 GCF_000695765.1 Mesitornis unicolor
AATGCCTCAGGCCATTGGGGTGGATCAGTGCCTGACCTGTCTATGCTGGCCTATGGCTCCCTCCTCTTCTAGGAGCCCCCTGGGTCCCAGGCGATGATTCTTCAATTCATGAATTAATGGAGGAGACATTTAAAGCTTTGTGCTGTGGATAAGAACCAGTTCTGAAATTTTTAATAGTCCCTGAAGTAAAATAACCCTCTTCTATAGGTTGAGATTCAAAGGGTCAGCTCTTCACCAGATGCAGCTGAACTTCATAGCGTGTGTTGTCTCCTCGATGTTTGCCCACTGCTTGGTGGATATGGGGTATTGTGCCTCTTGTAGAACTACTAGTAAAGAGGTAAAACACCCTGGGCACGTGTTTCTAATTTCAGAAGAAAAGAAATGGTGAAGCAGAAGAGGAAGGACTCATGGTTACTCTTCTACCCCCCTACAGCTATGTGCTTATTCCCTTTAAACCTTTTTCCTTTTAGGAAAGGAAAGCTGGCTTCTTTGCATAAAAAAATAAAGTTTGAAAGCTGGGAAGAAAGAAGGACTAGAGATTCTCTGATCTTCCATCAGGAATGTTGTTACATTTAGATTAGACTTTTTAAATGTTTTAACAACTAATTAATTCCCTAAATTACGAACTGTGTTGACTTACCTGTTCTGGGCTAAAAAATTAAATACATTTTGAAGAATAGTGGATTTTCTACCACATTTAAGAACAGCTGGTTGAGACTGGCATCTTTTTGATTTGGAAAGAAACTGCCTGGCTGCCTTTTTCCAACTTACACTGACCTGAAACCTTTTCAACAGCTTCCTGCATGGTGGATTGATGCTGTTTCCAAGCACAATTTGAAGATCCCCAAAAGAAGACAAGAGTTTCTTTGCAGTTCCCAGTTTGCTTTCTTTATCAGACTCTTCTTTTCAAGGTTATCTTTAGCCTCATCCAGCATTTCAGGAAAAAAAAGAGGTGTCCTCTGAAGTGTTTTGCTATCTTGATATAAGCGTTTGACAAAAGGCAACCATCCCACCACATGTCCTGCCCTTTCCATCCCATAAGATGTCTGTGACATTTAAAAATACGTTTTTGGAGCTTGTCTGTCTTCATCAGTTATGGTTTAATTACTGCCACTGGAAATATAGCAGCAAAACTTAAGAGCAAGATCTGAAGTTGAGGAGATGAAGCAGGGAGGATGGAGAGACTCCCAGACATGACTGCCACACCGCCATGGAGAAGTTTAGTAGAAAGGGTGAACAAGCAGGGGTTTGATGCTTTAATCAAAAGATGGGTGGCAGGGGGAGCAAATCAAGGATTCAAAACAAGGATGGGAAATGAGAAGAAGAATTCAAATTGGATTCAAAACAAGGATGGGAAATGAGAAGAAGAATTCAAATTGGCTTCAAATTGAATGGAATGGAGGGAACTCGGACGCAGGGGTCCTGGCAACACTGCACAGACAGATCAGTCACATAGTATTTGCCTGTGCATAGATATTTTTATATGGCTACTGCTCAGCTGGAAGAAATGAAGGTGTTGCTGTCCACCTGCCAATTACTGGAAGTCAAATTTCCGTGTATTTGAGGCAGAGCTCAGCAAGAGCATCTTTTAAACCACACCACTCCAAGGAAAGCCCTGAAGATTTCAGAGCTTGGGGGGAATGGACAGGACATGACCAGTAAGTGTTTGACAAATAGGGTCTGATTCACCTTTCAAGCTAGGTTTATATCAGCATTCACAAGCTGATAGTAATGGAGCTGCTCCTGATTTGCAGTTGTGTAAATGAAAGCAGAACCAGACCTGTTCTGGCAGCGAGCCCAGTCCTGGCATCCAGGCTGAAAGAGCTGCTCCTGCAGCAGTTCCTGGTCTGGTAGAGCTTTTAAACGTGCACTTTACTTTAAGCAGAGGAGTTCAGGTGACCCCAATGGGACTCGTTGGACCAAGATCCAAGCAGTGGAAGGAGGAGGTGCTGAAAACAGGCTGGAGGAAAAAAAAATAAAATTAAAAAAAAATATATTTCCACAGTGTGGAATAAAGTCCTCTGGGAGAAGCGCTGCCGCTTGTGACAACTACAGCAGGAGCGTGCAGCGCACCGGGACGTGCGCTGCGGGGCACACTCCTGCCCTAGACAAACGGCGATTTTCCATCTCTTGTTTCCTTCTCTGATCCTTTCCAGTCTGCAGCTGTGTGCAAAATTAGCAGAGGCAGGCGCAATAGGTGGAGAAATTCCTTGCAGGATTTTACTGTCCATACCTTTAAAAGACACTGTCCGAGTAATGAAAAGGCTGGAGGGAGAAAGGCGGCTGGGTCAAGAGCAGGGAAGAGCTTACACGGAAATTGGTGTCTGGTGTCTCACTGCACTGACTCATCTGCTCCTTTCGGGCTCCGGCACAGAAGCTGCACGGTGGAGATGGGTCACCGAATAAAATGATGGAAAAAAGGGCTCCAGCCCCAAAGCTGCCTCCTGTTGCCGCCCCCCTTTACAGCCGCTCTCACTGAGAGAGGAATGACTTCATGCAAGGCTGGCATTTTACACGTTACCTTGCGCTTCACGGTTATAATTTGTGGGCAAAATGCAGGCACTTTCCTCTGTGTCACTGAGCATTTCGTGTCCCCCAAAACCCAGCTGCTGAGAACACGGGGATGCCGTCTCAAAAAAAATCACGTGGATGAAAATACAGGGGTTTCGGGGTTTGTCTCGCTCAGGGGCACAGGTCAAAACTTCGAAGGGGCTCCCCGGAGAGTCCGACTCGGGGCCAGCCGGG
>NW_010156289.1:0-394 GCF_000695765.1 Mesitornis unicolor
GGACCTCCAGAACCCGACTTGGACCAGTAACGGCCACCAGGAACCAGCTGGGCCACCAGTAACCAGCTATGGCCAACAGAACCCAACTGGGACTGGTCATGGCCACCAGGAACCGACTGGGACCAGTCACGGCCACCACCACCATCCCAAGACCCCTCCATGACCACCAGGATCCCCCAATGACCACCAGAACCTCCTGATGACCACCAGGACCTCCTGATGACCACCAACATCCCCCAATGACCACCAAGACCCCTCCATGACCACCAAGATCCCTCCATGACCACCAGGACCCCTCAATGACCACCAAGACCCTTCCATGACCACCAAGACCCCTCCACGACCACCAAGATCCCCTCAATGACCACCAAGACCCCCCCAAACCCCACCCGAC
>NW_010156289.1:502-933 GCF_000695765.1 Mesitornis unicolor
CCCGGATGCCCCCCAAGCCCCCCCAATGACCCCCAAGACCCCCCCAATGACAACCAGGACCCCTCCACGACTACCAAGACCCCCCGATGACCACCAGGACCTCCTGATGACCACCAGGACCGCCCCATGAACACCAGGACCCCTCAATGACCACCAAGATCCCCTGATGACCACCAAGACCCCCCCAATGACCACCAGGACCTCCTGATGACCACCAGGACCCCTCCACGACTACCAAGACAACCCCAATGACCACCAGGACCCCTCAATGACCACCAAGACCCCTCCAATGGCCACCAGGACCCCTCCATGACCACCAAGACCCCTCCATGACCACCAGGACCCCTCGATGACCACCAAGACCCCCTCAATGACCACCAAGATCCCCTCCATGACCCCCAACATCCCCTGATGACCACCAGGACCTCCCC
>NW_010156289.1:1075-1438 GCF_000695765.1 Mesitornis unicolor
CCCAAGACCCCCTCAATGACCACCAAGCCCCCTCCATGACCACCAGGACACCTCCATGACCACCAGGACCCCTCCACGACCACCAAGACCCCCATCAGGACCCCCCGATGACCACCAAGATCCCCTAATGACCACCAGGACCCCCTGATGACCACCAAGACCCCTCTATGACCACCAAGATCCCCTGATGACCACCAGGACCCCCCAATGACCACCAGGACCCCCCCATGACCACCAGGACCTCTTGATGACCACCAGGACCCCTCCAATGACCACCAAGACCCCCCCAATGACCACCAAGACCCCTCCATGACCACCAAGACCACTCCACGACCCCCCAGGACCCCCCCCTCTCCCCCACGA
>NW_010156289.1:1591-1950 GCF_000695765.1 Mesitornis unicolor
CCCCCTGATGACCACCAGGCCCCCCCCAATGACCCCCAAGCCCCCCCCCCTGCCAGCCTCTTCATCCAGGAGGCCTCGTCGATGCCCAGGTTGTTGACCACGATGCGCAGGATGTTCCCCAGGAGGGCGTTGAGGTGGTGGCCGGTGACGGCGGTGGCCCAGGGCCCCTGGGGGACGTTGTCCGGGCCCCGCTCCCACCAGCGGGGGAGGTAATTGCACAGCATGGGCAGGGTCACCTCGATGACGTGGGGCATCTCCGTGTAACGCGCCCCCGATTCCGCCAGGGCCCCGATCTCCTGCATCAGGCGCTCCAGGGATGGCACCTCGGGACACAGCTCCTCCACGCGGGCCGGGAGACC
>NW_010156290.1:0-419 GCF_000695765.1 Mesitornis unicolor
CCAAGCCGTCAAAAGATGTAGGCCCAGTCGTCCAGAGATGTAGGCCCAGCCATCTCGAGATGTAGGCCCAGATATCCTGAGATGCAGGCCCAGCCATTCTGAGGTGTAGGCCTAGCCGTCCAGAGATGTAGGCCCAGCCGTCCCAAGATGTAGGCCCAACAATCCTGGGCCCTCACCTTCATTGCGCCATGGGCTTTCGGGACGGCCCCTGACTCGCGCATGTGCTAGACTCCTTGGTCCATGTTTCAAGACGGGTCGGGTGGGTAGCCAACATCGCTGCGGACCCCGGGCACTCGAGCGCGGCCGCGCACTGCCCAGAGGCGCCGCGCGGTTGGGGCACACTCAGCTCTGTCCGCCCCGGTTGACCGCGGCTCCAGGGGCCTGCGGTCCCGGCCTCCGCCCCCCGCGCACGCCGCGGG
>NW_010156291.1:0-2657 GCF_000695765.1 Mesitornis unicolor
GCACCGGGTTGTTGTTTCCCAAGTGCAGGAAACAGTCCTGTCAGTCCAGTTTTGGGGATTATTTTGGTGGGGTGGGGGTTTGTAGTGAGATCATCTGCAATTGTGGGATCTTGGTAGAATTATAATTGACTTAAGCGGTTTTTAACTGCTCTTTGTTGTTCCTTGTTTTTCTTCCTGCCTCTGCTGCGTTTGTGCTCACCACAAGACTCCGCCACCACCTGCAGATCGCTTTGGCCAGGGTGGTGCTATGGAAGGCCTTGGAGCGATGGGAGGGAACCCACCTGCCTTCAACAGAGGAAATCCAGGGGGTGATTTTGGCCCTAACAAGCGTCGCAGATACTAACAGCATTGAGCTACCCCCTGCACACGCTCCAGGGAGGAAAGGAACCTTGGCAGGTCACGCAGGGTTCAACTCAAGGGGCGAGGATATTAAAAATAGTTAATTAGGGCCCGTTTTGGTAATGCCACTCTAGGACAAGGGGAGTGCAGTCTGACCGGTAAAGGTTTTTAGAAAATTTCATGTGGTGCATTCCTATAATTTCAATGTGAAAAATGGATTCTGGGAGGCTGCCGTGGTTGTTCAGGAACGGTAAAATCTGGCAAGGACCCTACTGCCTTGACCACTCCAGGTTTCCTCTTTGCAGCCAGAGTCCTGAGACTAAAGTAGATAAAATTGCAGTACGTTTTGGCATTATTTTAGTGTAGTGTACCTTGCTTAAGAGCACAGGGAAGTCTCTGGAGAACTAGGGCAGCATCTGGGTACTTTGCAGCTCCCACGATTCTGTAAATTCATATAGCTTCAAATGATCCGCCACGTAGTGAACTGGGGGAGACTTTATGTTCGGGTTTTCTTTTCTTTTCTCCTATCTTGTAGTTATTCCTTTTATCTGGACCATCTGTTTCTTTCAAGTAGTTGACTGTCATGTGTAGCCTGAATGGCTGGGAGGCTCTTGTTTGGATGGATTTTTTTGATAATGTGTTGTATCGCTGTTTTATTTTTACTGGTAGTCAAGTACAATCTATTGGACAAAGATACTGTTATCTCATGCTGAAGATTTAACTGAAGAAAAAAAAAAAGTTTGTATAATCTTAACCTTGCCTGTCTTTTGTGTAGAAGTACTACAAGATTTTTCATTTAGTGTAAACTGTTTGAACACAAGCTGTAATTGTCCCACTAACAAGTTTGAGTTTGTCTGAGGAATGTTACAGGAATGCAACATTAAAGTGGATTTTAAGCCTTTTTTATCTGGTGTGTTGTCTCTTCTGTTCTTTGAATAAAAACATGCAAATATGGATTGAAGTAAATCGGGCTGCTTCAGATTATGCCACAAAAGTTGTTGTTGCACACCTCCATAAATCACAGAATGTTAGGAATTGGAAGGGACCTCGAAAGCTCATCCAGTCCAACCCCTGCCAGAGCAGGATCACCAGACCAGGTCACACAGGAACACGGCCAGGCGGGTTTTGAATGTCTGCAGAGAAGGAGACTCCACAAACTCTCTGGGCAGCCTGGGCCAGGGCTCTGTCACCCTCACAGTGAAAAAGATTTTCCTCATGTTCAGATTGAGCCTCCTGTGCTCCAGCTTGGGACCATTGCCCCTTGTCCTGGCATTGGACATCACAGAGCAGAGCCTGGCTCCTTTCTCCTGACACTCGCCCTTTACAAATTGATAACCAGGAATGAGGTCTCCCCTCAGTCTCCTCTGCTCCAAGCTAAAGAGACCCAGCTCCCTCAGCCGCTCCTCATAAGGGAGATGCTCCACTCCCTCCATCATCTTTGTAGCCCTACGCTGGACTCTCTCCAGCAGTTCCTGTCCTTCTTGAACTGAGGGGCCAGAACTGGACACAATATTCCAGAATGCAGTCTGACCAGGGCAGAGCAGAGGGGAAGGAGAACCTCTCTGCCCTACAACCACCCCCCTCCTGATACACCCCAGGATGCCACTGACCTTCTTGGCTCAAGGGCACATTGCTGCTCATAAAGACGGTGTTCAACCCCTGAGAATTCTCTAACAGTTCTTGTCACAGAACAAGTTTTATTGGTGTTGGAGTGAGACCTTCAACTTCAGCATCCATAATACGAGGAGAGACCTCCTGATGCATCTGGGCTGTGTTGATCTGGGTGCAGAGAAGCAAGACGCAAGACTTGTTCACGTGTCCCTGGGACTGGAGTTCAGCTCAGAGTTGTCTGTCTGATGCTGCCCTGCGTTGCGGTTGCTTCTGGTGGGGATGCGGGGCTCTGAGCTCTTGTGCTGGGGCAGGAGGCAGAGAACTTGTGATGGTCGGTGGCCCAAGTAACGCTTGATCCCATGTGATGTGTGAGGGAATCTGCAGGGACAGCTGCGTTCGAGGAGCTGTGTTCTTACACCGAAGCTCTTGAGTCTGGGGAGGGGGGAAGTTACAGCCTCAGAGCATAGGAAGCTGCCTTACAGACTTGTGAACTGATAGGGAAGATATTACCTTAAAAAATTAGGATTTGGTCCTGTAGGTATTTTGTTAAGTAAGGAAAGATGAAATAATCACTCTGGAAGTTTTTTTTGTTCACCCCTGTCATTTGATGGCTTATGATTAGTCTGGATTGGGATGACTGATGATAAGAAGCTGTATTGAAGAGAGACTGCAACTGCAACCGGCTTCACATGAGCCAGCACTGTGCC
>NW_010156292.1:0-308 GCF_000695765.1 Mesitornis unicolor
AATGACAAGAGCCGGTTGGTTTCTGGAAAACTTAACCGCTCTCTGACCACCCGTGCCCGCGCAGGGTGGCGTGACCTGTCCCGGCCCCACGGGCCGCTGTAAGATTGCGGCGTTTCGTGGGGTTTCTCTGGGGTCTGGATGTGCAGGAGGTGCCCGGAGCAGGTGTCGTCAGCTCAGAGTGATCCAGGCAAAGGCCCACGCATGCCAAGCGGTTTAAGGATTCAACCTGGAGCGGGACTGAGTGCCACAAGTGGAAGAAAAGAGATTTTTCTTTTTTTGTTTATTTGATTCCCCCCCCCCCCCCCCGC
>NW_010156292.1:339-20897 GCF_000695765.1 Mesitornis unicolor
TATGATACAGATTCAGATTAACTTTCGTTTTACTGGGTGTGGCTGCTGAGTAGGAGGGGGAATTGCTTTTCGAGATTCATATTCCAACCTTGCATTTAATGATTTATCATGTATTATGTGCACTTAGTGATAGAAGAGCCCTTATGTAATTGCGTCTTGAGCACATAACTAGAAATAACACTGTTGCCCAGAGTCAGTTGTGATACTTAGTGTTTTCAACATGTCTCTTGATTTTTCTTGCAGTCCAGTAATCAATGTCACTTTGGGGTCACTTGATGAGCTAACTAATTTTGTTGTTTATAGAGTGGTTACGATTTCTTCTAGGAAGAATACCGGACTTTTGTGGCTGAGGTGAAGAGGAAAATGCCAGTATCTACTTTTGCAGCACCCTGATGTTAATTCAGATTAAAGCTATCATTAGCCTATATCCTAAATGGAATCCTCTGTTTCTTCTCCTCTGTACTTGGCAGCCTAGCTATCATGATGGAAAAGTTATTTGAGTTCATTTTTTGATGGGATAAAAATGGGTCCACAGCTGCCTTGTGGGAAGTGAAATAGGCTGGGACATGGTTCAGAGAGCAGAGACAGATAGTTTCAGTGAAGAGAAGCTGGTGCAGGCAAATGTCTGCTTCTCTGTCTTCCACGCTGTGAGTCAGCTCTGGCACTGAAACCTTTTGTACAGTGTATATGCATTGGAATAGAGTCTTAAATTGGTATACCGAGCTAAAAATAGCTTTATTGAAAAGCAGTAGATTCGTCTGGATGGTTCACCATTTCTGTGTTTGCTATATAATACTTAACTACCACGGGGATTGTCCCATGGTGTTAAGTTCTAGAGTTCATTCCTTGTTATGGTAATATGCACAGTGTTGTTAAGTACCATCTCATACTTAAGTTTCAAATTGTGCTTGTGCAGTATTAGGATGGGAACTAGCTTTTGCCCCACAGATTCATGAAGAGAACAAGTGTATGATTTTTTAGAGGTTAAGTATGGAAGATATTGCTCTCAGGGTGAATCAGGAAGCAGTTGAGGTCGAAGAATGACAGTTTTGGCTCACGGAAGATGTGCAGCCCATCCAAGATATTTTGCCGATAGTGAACAATTATTGAGACCCAGGGAACAAGTATAAGAGACAAAAGGGAAGAATATAAGAAACAAGGCAATTGTACCTTCCAAGTGTCCAGCCCTGTGCACCTAGAGGGGACAAGTCATATTTGTATTTAATAGCCATTAATAGATTTTTTTTTTTTGCATCAGTTGCTGTAATTGCTGTTGAATGTAGTTTTGTTTTTTTGCCTTCACAACGACAGCTGGGTCGTTGTACATGATACAATGCATAGTTAAACTGAAGATATCACAGAGTTGCTATAAAAGCATTGAGTAGCCCGCTGTAAGGATAAACAGGAAAGTGAAAATTTATAATACATTTATTCTCCTTATGCAAAATCCATTTTGTAGTAGATACTTCTTTTAGGATGATGAAGCTACTTACGATGAAGTTGTATTCTTTACCTACTTTTATATTTCTCTCATGTCATCTTGAACTGGGCTAGCTAAAGCTTCATGTTCTGATCAAAACGTGGATGCACCAAATTTAGACAACAGCATAAAAAGACAAAAACCTAGCACTGTGCACCAATATACACTGCGTTCTAACTAACTGGAAAGCAGCTCTGCAGACTGGGACCCTGGGGTCCTGGGTGGACTGTAAGCAGACCATGAGTCAGCAATGCACCCTGTCTGCAAGGAAGGCCAGCAGTTTCCAGGACTACATTAGGAAGAGCATTGCCAGTTTGCCAGGAGAGGAGCACCTTCCTTCCTGCTCAGCACTGGTGAGGCCAGCCCTGGAGCACTGTGTCTAGTTCTGGGCTCCTCTGTACAAGGAAGACATGGGCATACTGGAATGAGTCCAGCAAAGGGCTGTGAAGGTGATTAATGGATTGGAGCATCTCTCATCTTAGGAGAGGCTGAGAGAGCTGGAACTCTTCAGCCTGGAGAAAAGTCTCAGAGTGATCTTGGTGCTGTGTACAAATACCTAATGGGAGGGAGTAAAGACTATGAAGCCAGATTCTTCTGAGTGATATTAAGTGAAAGGACAAGAGGCAATAGGTGCAAATTAAAACATGAAATTCCATCTGAACACAAGAAAAAGCCTTTTTACTGTTAGGATTTTCATACACTGGAACAGGTTGCTCAAGAGGTTGTGGTGCTCCATCCTTGGAGATACTCAAAACCCAGCTGGACACAGCTGTGGGCAACTTGCTCCAGCTGACCTTCTTTGAGCAGAGTATTTGGAATAGATGATCTCAAGAGATCCCTTCCAACTTCCGCCATTCTGTGATTCTGTAGTAATGATGATTTTGCATGTTAATCTTTCTCTAATAATTTCTGTCTCCCCCCTCTGGAAGGGAGCATATCTTTTATTAGATGAGTGATTGCGGTCAGAATAAACAGTAAGTTTTGGCCAGGCAGATTGTTTTGCATGAAAATGGGTTGCACTGCTCGAGTCTTTAAGCCTGAAACAGTGTAATTCCTGTTTAAGAAGATATCTGACCTTTTGTAGATCTGTGTCATCTCTGGAAATGCTAGGATGCTGTAGGTGAATATATAAAATTATTAGAAAAGACAGAAAAGATCAAGCTTGGTGTTCTGTGAGGAATAGGTTTGAAGGTGCTATGGGGAAAGCCTCAGATTTCCATAATGTACCATTCCTGGTTTGTTTTTGGTTTTTTGATTTTTAGGGTTGTTTTGGGTTTTTTTTGGTACAGTATAGTACAGATAGAGTAAGAACTGCAAGGAGTATCTTCCCTGTGACTTTTGCTTTGTGTTCAGCTGTTTGGACCGTTTCTTTTCTGGATATTTGTGGTGCTGACACAAATACATATCAATGTACTTTGTACTGTCATCTGTCTTTAGGTGAAATAATAGGTTATTTGAATGGCTTTAAAACTGAAGACATATGTCCTGAAATTACCTTTACTTTCTACTGGGAGCCAGTATATAAACAGAATGTATAATCATAGAATATCCTGAGCTGGAAGGGACTCGCAAGGATTATTGAGTCCAACTCCTGACTACACACAGGGCAACCTAAAAGTTAAACTAGCTATAAAAGAGCATTATCCAAACACTTCTTGAGCGCTGAAAGGCTTGAGGCCGTGACTGCTTTCCTGAGAAGCTTTTTCCAGTGCTTGATTACCCTTTCATTGAAGAACTTTTTCCTGATGCTGCTCAATCAGCCCTTCTCATCACAGCTTTAAGCCATTCACTCGTGTCTTATCACTGGCCACCAGGGAGAAGAGATCAGCACTTCCCTCTCCTCTCCCCCTCATGAGGAAGCGGTAGAGAGCAAAAAGCTATTATCCTCAGCGGTTCCTTGTAAGTCATGTCCTCTACGTGTTCTAGTATTTGTGTTGTGGGGCCCAAAACTACACACAGTACTCAAGGTGACACTATTGTTAGTTGAATTTATGAGTGTCTTAATAAGCAGTGGTCAATTAAAATAAGTGCTTGTCTAGTTGGAAAGACCGGCACTAATCAGTGTTTGTTTAGTTCCAGTTTTGTATTGATCTGCAGATTCAGAAAGGAAATTAAGAGTTCTTCCTATCTAGGAGATGGCTAAATTCATGTAAGGATAAAGTACTGCCACGTAAGGGTCTGCCTTGTGGGTTCTTGCACCCGTTTTATTTTTCTGTCTGAATTACTACTTTTTTTCTTTCTTATATTTATTCTTAATTATCAGCTTCATGCAGTCTCTGCCTAATTGTAATAAGTTGTTTAATGACTCTTCAAAATCTAATTTAATTTTGCTTGCTAAAACTGTGCTAAGAAATGTCTCTTAGGCATGATGTCTTTAAGTAGCACCTTCAAATGTCATTATTAATGTCTTAATTAAAAAAGTACCTAAGTTACTAAGTTTGATGGCTCTACTGGTCTCCAAAATAAGCTCTGATTTTTGAAGCAGCGCTTGTACTTATTAAAATAGGGCTTACTAATTTGCTTCATATTTTTTTAAAGTATAGTTCATGCAGGCTACCTAACTTTGCCAGGGCATTCTGGCTCTGTCCACAGTTAATGCTGAAGTGAGGTAATGCGTGGTGTTATGGCAGAACAGGTGTGAAACCATATGAGTTTCATATGCTTTGTTTTAATTCACATTCAAGCTCATTACATCTGTAATGTAGAGGTTGTTTCAAGAGGTACAGTGATTAATTTTCTTTGCTTATTTTGTAGAGATGCAGGCTGGAATCTAGCTTTGGTGGTTCCCTTTTTCTTGGGGTTTTTGTGTATGTGCATGTAAACGTGTCAGAGGAAACTTGAGCCAGTGTTAGCTACTGATTGTTACACTTGTATGTTTATTTTGCTCTTTCTTGTCTTGGCAGAGAGAAGCACTTTCTATTAAAATTTACCATATCTTTGGAGGTTTTTTAATAAGATAAAGGCTGATAGTGCAAATAGGAATCTTATGCGTAGGTGATATAAGAAGCCCTAATGAATTATTCATATTTTGGAGGTGCTTTTAAATATCTGAATCCTGGTTTCCCATCTGTTTCTTCAAACTTAATAGAATATTTGGAAAGCGCTTTCAAAAATATCACTTCCACAGCTACATTTCAAATCTTGGTTATGCTGCTTGGAGGTCATGCTCAAAAGTTAATTTGACTGTATTTTAGAAAACCAGCATTTCAAATCTGTGTTCAGCATGTTTTTATGTCAGTAAAAGATAGTATGTTTTATTGATCTACAAAACATGCTTACTCAAGCTTGTTTACTGCATTCATTTGAAAGCCCCCTGCAGTAATTTGTTTAAAATTCATCCATAATTTTACATCCCACATCTCATAACTGAAGAAAGAGTCGTCTTTAATAATAGAATATACTTTTCAGAGGCAAGCTGTGTGATTATTTTTTTTAAAGTCTGCTTATTAAACATTAAGAAGTCTTTTGGTTTACCTTGTTGTATCTATCCATCAGACTTGGAAAAAAAAATCTTAAATGGGTTGTTTCAAATAGGGTTTGTATTCAATTATAGGATTGCATCCTGTCTTCAGATCAATCTGTGAAACTATTTTAAGTAATCTATACTGAATGATTGCTGTTTACATTATAATTTAGAAGGTCTACAGTTTGTTTATAGACATCTTTATTAGTGATAGAAAAGAAACTGGCAAAAGATTGGAAAAACTGAAAGTAAGCGTAGTAGAATGTGGAAAGGACAGCTGTATATTTTGAGTTCTTTACGCGGGATACATATGCTAAAATGAGAAAAACTGTAT
This sequence comes from Mesitornis unicolor, assembly GCF_000695765.1. NCBI lineage: Eukaryota > Metazoa > Chordata > Aves > Mesitornithiformes > Mesitornithidae > Mesitornis > Mesitornis unicolor. Next base: position 5,617 of record NW_010156292.1, read on the forward strand.
TTCCAGGGTTGCTGCTTGCAGTCCATATTCTTTCAGATGTGTAAGCCTAATATTTTGTACCTATTAAGGTCTGCAGTCCTAATGATAGAATAGAATAATTCAGCTGAAGGGTACCTACAATGATCATCGAGTTCAACTGCTGACCACTTCAGGCAGGGCTGACCAAAGGTTAAAGCACGGCATTAAGGGCATTGTCCAAAAACACTGACAGGCATGGGGTATCAACCACCTCTCCAGGAAACCTGTTCCAGGGTTTAAGCACCCTCTGTAAAGAAATGCTTCCTTATGTCAAGTCTGAACCTCCCCTGACGGATGCAGCTGTGAGCCATTCCCATGCATCCTGGTGCTGGCTACTTAGGGGGAAGCGATTTTTCTACCCTCTCTACTTCATCTCCCCTTGAGTTAAGATTGATTTGTAATTCAGTCTCCAGCTGTTTTGAAGGAAATCTGTCTGGTGTTCTGATTCTATATTCTCAAAATCAGGTTACTGTTACAGCTTAAAAAAAACCCCAAACCAAACACTTTGTATTTGCCGTTTATATATAGTGTAATGGAGAACCTTATACAGCACAGTATATAGTAATATGATATACTGTCTTATATTAAACAGCTACTGTATAATAATACCATTAATAATATAAATATATTACATATAAGTAATGTAGAATAATAGATAATATGTAATTAAATATATGTTGTCTTTGCAAAGACAAAAAACCAAAGTGATTTCAACTGAGTCTTTCAAAACAAGTATAAATGAGATTATGTAGTTAAGAATATCCTTAAATGTGATTTTTAAATTCTTAACTTTTAGTAAGTTTAAAGCTTCACTTCAGCAAAGGTGTATGTTTTATTTTTCATTTGATCAGTAGATCCCTCATAGTAGTTATGACTATTCCTAGAGGTTTAAAAAAACCTTTCATTTGAAAGTAAACGAAATGTATTGGGAAAGAAATAAGTTAATGCTTTGAAGTGTTTTGGTTTGTTCTTCCCTTCAAAATGTTAATTTCCACAATCTTTAATGAGAAGCTAAAATATTAGGTAGTTGAGAGACCCAGATAGCATTAGCCTTTTGGAGAGTCTTGTATATTCATAGCCCGAGCACTTTATTTTTTCTTTGTATTGTCCTGAATCAGGAATAAACTACACCTGCCCTACTGTCAGAGATAAGTTACCTAGCCTGTAAAACGGGCACTACCTCCATGAGATTTTAGAAGCCTCTTCTCTTTTTTTTACACTGTTGTGTAAGACTCGAACAATCTACCACAGCCCATTAAACTGCACCTGATATTCTCCTGATAATTCCTGTTGCAGGCAGGCTGTGCTAGCATGATGTAGTAAAAGATTGAGCAACATATGATTTCTAATGTGCACCTCTTTCTTTTATCTAGAGACATAGAAATGAGAGGAGACCTCTCAAGTAGAAGCATGGTTCATGTTGTTGGCCTCATAACAAAAAAAAATTTTGCAAAGCTTCCCTGGGTAGTCCCTCTACCATTTAATATGTCTGTATGTGGAACAGTGTAATTGGAGTTCATGCAGACATTTGCTATTGCTGCTCTTTGGCTGATGGATTTTCATTTATATTAAAAGTTCTGTGTAATATTAAAATCACGCATGTAGACGTTGTGTTTAAGGCACTTTTTTTTTTTAGTTTCAAGTATGTATGTAAAAACATACTAGGAAAAACATCACATGTTAAACGCTAATTATCACACTTGCATGTCTTGCATACGTATAGTGCTGCTTCTAATGGTTTTTTTCACCTTACGTTTTTATATTATCTTAACTCTTGGTCATCACAGTCTTTCTATAAAGAGAAGGTAACTTCCACAAAGCACTGTATGATTCAACCTTAGTTTCTGGAAGCTTGTTTTCAGTTGTTCTGTCAAGTGTGGGATTGATTGAACTTCTTAGCATTTGTATGTATGCTAATTTTGCTGAAAAGAAATGTTTACTATTTTATAGTCTTATACGTGTGTTTTTATTTTCTCACTTTTTAGGAGCATTGAATTTCAGTTCTGATGCTGCTGATTCCATTCCAGGAGAAAGACAAGCTACAGATGTAAACTGGGTAAATAAAGATAGGAAAGACTCTAACAGTAATCAGAAAAAAAGTAATTTACCATTTCCTAGTCTGTCTTCTGAAAGAGGTACAGATTATGAAAGCACTTCCACAAAGCATCATGGCTTTTGTAATCCAGAAAATCAGTATGGGAATTCTGAAGACTTCCACCAATATTTTGGTACCAGTAAAAGTTTGAAGAATCGCAACTTACAAAGCCAGAGATGGCACAGGTCAAGAAACGACAGCGCATGTACTAGAAGTAAGATAAGGCAAAACACTGCTGATGCTGCTGCAGGTCCAGGAATTTCCGATGCTGTAATAGTACCTGGGAGAAGAGCACCTGCTAGAGGATACAATGACTTTTTCTCCTCAGAGAGTGATAGGGAGGTACCGAATGCAGATAGCAGAGGAGCGAAGCCAAAGAGAACACATCTGATGCATGCATCTGGAAGAGGTTTCAGGGAGAAGGGAAAGCAAGTACATGACCGGGAAAAGAGAGTAAGCTCTAAACAGAAAGAGCTGTTTGAAAATGTTCCATCTTTGGATTTGACTCAGTCTGACTCTTCAGAATCATCTGTTGGAAAGGCATTCTGTGATGCCCCAGTTGGTAGTGGGGATGAGCAGAAAGGCTACAATTATGTCAACAAAAGATATCCCCGGAAGCCTGTGTGGAATAAACCGCCGGCAGAAAAGGAATCTCAGAAAAGACATGATTCTCATCGTAGTAAAAATACAAAAGTAAGTAAGAAGACTTCTCTTACATATACTCCAAAAGATAAAAATGAAAGGAAGAAAGAGATCTCTGTCCACAAAAATGATGAAAACTTGACCAGTGAAATCAGGCATCAATTGTCTGATTCTGTCAGGTGTAATGGAAGAAAGTTCTTGCTAAAGGGGGATCAGGCACCTGCACTTCATTTCAGCTGGACTCAGTACTGGAAAAAGCAAAGTGATGTACCAAAAAACAAAGAAACTCATACAGGTAAGCTTTTCAGACTGCTCTGTACTCTTATTTTAAAGATGATCTTGAATAATTTAAACTGCCTTCATGTTTGACCAGCTGAAGAGACTTATTACTTCACATTGGATTGGAGTCAGTTTCAGGGGGTAGAATTAAATATATGGCTTCTGAGTGGGGAGGTGTTCTGGAAGTTTACTAGGGAACAACAGATATTATTTGAAGTTTTTTTTATTTTACTACCGAACTGCCAGTGAGGGCCTGGTCAGGCACCATGTTAAAACATGTATGTTGCAGGAGTGGGGAGTCAAATTCTGACCATTCCTGAAGCTGGTTTTTGCAGAATAGGTTATTTCATGTTCTACGTAGAAGTAGGAAAACCCCAGATAAAGGAACTATTCTACTTCTCACCGGATTTTTTGCCTTTTTTTTTTTTCCCCCCAGTGGTAGTATCTAAAGGTAATTGGACATAGAGAAAGTCTCTGGATACTAATTTTGGAAGTTGAGAATAGAAATGTGTGGTGTTGACAGTGTAAAGTAGACCCACAGGATTTGACTCATACCATTAGGGACTTAAAACATTAAATGGAAATCAGCTGAATCTCTTCAATGCTAACTTCCCTTGTATTGGCACCATCTCAAAATGGTACATTTTTACACTTATTAAGATATTTTAAAATTCTGTCAGCATAGATCAAATAACATTTCTAAGGTGCATTTGGTAGCCTTACCCTGATGAGAGAGGTAATCTGGCAGAACTGAAGTTATGTAGTGTCTTTGGTACGGTTGCACATCTGACTGTGTTTTCAGGCTGGTTTGTCTTTCATGTGGAGTTCTTGCTTTGTTTTCAAAGTACTTTTTCATGTTGTTTCATATGACTCAAAAGGCTCTGTACTTTCACTATTTCCACTCGTGAAGCAGTCAATTTGAGGGACTTATTTCCAATATCCAGGTACTTCACTGTAAATATTTGGTGTGTGGTCTTCTAGGAATACTTGAAAACGGGAATTAAATTCAATTTGTCCAAAATGTTTGTAGTTAAGAGCTTTAAGCTATTTGGTTTAAACTTTATGTGAAGATAAATTTGCAGTATAAAGTGGCGAGTTAAATCTCAAACTTCTGCCAAGCTGAAAACTATTAAGTAATTTGGAAGATTGGAATGATTGCTACTCATCAACAGGAATTATTGTTGTCATTTTAATGGGAACCTCATACTTCCTTTTCCTGCTCTGAAACTGGAGAAATGCATACCAAGTATCAAACTAGAATCTTCCAGGGATAAACTAGTACCTTTCTTAAAGCTGCACAGGAAAAATACGTTCTGTTATAATTCAAATGATATGTTGGAATTTCATTTGAATTTTTTTTCTCGGGTAGCTGATGTTTTGTGCACAAGTAATATATTTTATTTACAGGGTCGCTGATTGAACAGCTGACCACAGAGAAGTATGAGTGCATGGTATGCTGTGAGGTGGTCCGAATAGTAGCCCCAGTGTGGAGCTGTCAGAATTGTTACCATGTCTTCCACCTGAATTGCATTAAGAAGTGGGCACGATCACCAGCTTCACAAGCTGAAGGTTGGTATTCTCTCTTGCATTCTCACTCAAATATATATATACCAAAGTTCATGTGTTTCTTATGTTGGAGAATTACTTATAAATGTTGTCTAGTGTAACCAGTGAGCTGTAAACAAAGCAAGTTTAAAATACATTTTTCCCCAGGGTTCTTTAAACATTTTGTATAATCCTCCTAACTGTTTTGATTCTTTCTAGTATTCTAGCTAAAACTAGTTTCCAGGTTTGGATACAGAAGTATAAAATCACTCAATGAAACCAGTGAACCAAGTCCCAAAGCTCTGTGGCTGTGTTTTTACACACCAAGAGATATCTTGTCTTCTCTCATCTGTGCTTGGCTGAGCAGTCAAGCAGAAGCAGCACTTCAGGCATCACTTGTCTGCCTTTCCTCAACCACTTCTTAGTTCTGTCCTCAGATGCAGTACTCCTGAAATCTGTCACCGATGCCATGCAGTGAAATGAAATTCAGAGAAGACGGAAAGTTTCTCTCTTTGTCATTAGCTTAAACTATTTCAGATTCTTTTGTGTTATACCACTTTTTGAAACTCTCATGCCACTACATACTGCCCTTTGTATGCTTTGGTGTAAGATAAGGCTGAATTGCTGTGTTCCATTGTGTGATGTAGACACACTCTGAAGACTGCAATGTTAATCTTGAAGTAGGGTTGTTTTTTTCTGTACTTTGCTTGTTTAACATTTACTGTTCTTCAAATGTCTTTCTGTCTCTCTGGGCAGACTGAGGAAATATAGTCTGTCAGCTAGTCCCAAAATGTTTGAGATAAGTTCTTACAGACTGTATATCACTTGCAGAAAGGATTGGTTGCAAAGTTCTTGGATTTCTGAAGATGCATAGACAGACTTCTGGGTAGGGCTGGCTGTGCTTAATACTGACAGTAGAAAGGAAGTCACAAATACCAGCACAAGATTTGAAACATAAGGCATTGGAATGTTACAGAAGGGAACAGATTTTTGGGTAAGACTGAAATCCTAAGCCAAACTAAAGAGTGACTGCTGAGAACCTTTATCTCCTAGCTGGTTTTGTCATTTTTTTGGAGCTGGTTTATCTCCCTGGAACAGCTTATTGTGTGATCAAAAGGGTATCTGCTTGTGTAAGGGAGGTTTTGCTTATCTGTCAAGACAGTGACCTTAGATGCTTGAATTCTGACAGAGTTTCAAATAGCCATATCTTTTGGCCATTTGCTTTTTCTGTAAGAATTTGTGGACTAAATGTGTTACTGTATGCTATGTATAAGAACTTGAGCTAATAATTAATTGAAATTAAAGGTGATGGCCTCAGTAGAACTGATTCTGAGTTAGATAATAGTTGGACTTGATGATTTTCCAACTGTAATGATTCTGTGAAATCCTGAATACTTGCATGAGGTAGATAACATCCTTGGTGGAGTATCTTCTTACATAGTTCCATCTTCCAGATCAATAGTAATGTCGTCAGTTATGAGGAAAAGCCAGGTGCAGATCCCTCAGGACAAGGCACAGCACTCAGCAAGTGAAAGCTTTGGCTTTCATTGAAGTGTAGCAATTACCATGGTGGTAGCCCCAGGACACTAATGATTATAAAATGGGGATCCAATGCAATGGAACCCTGCTCAGGAGTGAAGCTCAAAGGGATGGATAATAAAACTTGTGCTGATTAAAATATTGTATGTATGCAATATCCTGTTTTGCTTATTAGCAAACTTGTTGATGTAATGCAAGTGATGTCTGAATTTTGAGATCTGTAGCTGGCTGTCAGGTTGGCACCCATGCAAAGGTGGGTGCAGGTGAGTGGGGGAAGTGAGCTATCCTGGGTTACCATGTCTATGAGATAAAACTTGCTTAGGACTCTATATATTCAGGTGGGAAGAAGCAAAGACCTGTCCTAGGTTACCATAACAAAGTCGTCTTGTACTCTACAACATCTCTCTCCTCAGGGACTCTTTCAGATGTGTTTTACTGAAGGTGTCTTCCCTTTGCCTTCTCTTGTCTTGATGGTCATCTGAAAAATGACTTTTAGTTGGACTAAGCCTGGTGAAAGACTCTCCTGATTACCTGTGGGGAGTCACAGGGTATTGCTCTATTCTTGGCTTGCTTACATTAGACTTTTGGTTGACATCCAACACTCACCATCTCTACAGTGTCAGACAGTCAGTGGCACTTGAAACTAGAGATTGCATTTTCATTGTGTATTAAAGATGTCCTGGTCAGGAGGAAGAGAAGGACCTCTGCTAGGCATCACTTTGCCATCGTGTGGAAAGATTCCTTTCTATAAGGAATAACAGAACTTTCTCCTTAGGAAGCATTTTTACTAATGTTTTGAATTACATCTTGAAGGAATGTGACCTTTAGATGTTGCACACCAAAAGTCAGTCTGACGAAGTTACCTGCATTGCATACAACATGTTTTTACTTTGTTACATTTATAAAGGGGCAATTTCTGTCTCTTGCCCCTTTTTTCCTTCTACTTCTTTTAAAAACTGATGCTTCAATGGTGTTTTACTTGTGGCAGTACATTGATGGAACAGAAGTTTAAGCAATTTACTCTCTTCTTTGCAGAGAAGGTAGTTTTCCTGTTATTTTTATCTTGGCTGGAAGGATTTGAGATATTTGAGTTACTGCAACTGTCTTTTTATTCTGCTTCTCCTGCCCTCCCCTTCCAGATGAGCCAGTGTTCTGTACCAGTCAATACTGGCCTCAAAGATGGCTTCTGAGTTTCAGTGGTCAGAATATGAATCCACTTTCCTTTTTTTCTTCTCCCCCACCCCCCTTTTTTTTTTCCTCCTTAAGCCACTTGGATATTACACAAATGTTGGCACTTTTTTGTTACTGTACAAAAGCTTTTGATTGTGTCTAGCTGAGAAGTCAAAGCAATAATTTATTCTGATGCAGATTATCTCATTGGAGAACTGCATAAGACTGTTTAGAAATGGTAATGTGGAACTGTCAGTGTTGATTCTAGTATATTCTACTACAGTTGAAGTGATTTGAAATCTTCTGTTTGAAGTTGGTTTTTTATGTACCTAACATTGTATATGTGTTGAAAATTCAAAAAAAACCTCTGGAAATGTAGCCTTTTAGCATTCACTCTTTATTCCAGCAGATGTTTGAATCCTTTCTTATGTAATTGCCTGTGACTCATATAGGCAAGCATGTAAAGACGAAAGTTCCTTGTTTGAAACTGCATGTAACGATCCTTAGCCTCTATATCTAATTTCCACCTCTTTCTAGTCAAGATTCTTTTGAGCCCCTTGATCCTTTAGGATCCTGGATATTGAGGAGATTGCTCACTGTGCCTTTATGACAGCAGGTAAGCAACAGGAAGGGGCAGGGTTCTGGGCATGCTACCACAGATAAAGATTTTTGTGGCTGAAAGCGCTACAAATAGGGATGTTTGTAATGTAAAACTGTATGAGAGGAGGAGAATTGGTAAAAAATTACATGAAAGCAATCTTTTTATCCCAGAAGGAAGGAGGTGATAGAAAATACTAAGACAGTGTCTAGTAAATGAGAGAAATGTGTTGATTTTCCTTAGACAACTGTCCTTTTGGTGTCTTTGGTTGGAATTCTGCCTACTTCGCTCCTATTAGTGAGAAGATTAATGAGAGTGGAATGTTCCTTCTGTAGAGTCATCCTCATTCTCACTTTCTTCAGTAATCAGGATTTGTAAGGAGTGGCTACCAGACCACTTTACAAATGTGGATGTGTCATCGTTTTGGGCTGGACCAGCCACTAAATCCTGGACAGATGCTCTCTATTAACCCCTCTCTCCTCCTCAGAAAGGAAAAGAGAATAAGGGAGAGAGACTTTACGGGTTGGAAAATATAACTAACAGGTTTAAGAAAACAATAATACTAATACTACAGGATAATAATGTAAATAGGAAAATAATGAAATATATACAGATATGTACAAATATATACAAAACCAATATAAAATCCTCCCCTCACCTTCCCCCAATTACAATTACATCACCAGAGGCTCTGCGGAGCAGGGCACTGGAAAAGTCCCAGACCGAACTCAGCAGCAGGTGGGAGCAGGATGCAGGAACACATGGATCAGGATCAGAGGCAGATGAACTAACAGGGTTCTGCTCAGACTTCAGCCATTGCAGGATCAAGACAGATGGAAGGGTCTGAGATGGAAGGGCTCCTAGATGGAAAAAAGGTCGAGACCCTCATGATCCCTCTGCTTTATACCGAGTATGACGTATATGGGATGAAATACCTCGTTAGTCAGCTCTGGGTCCACTTCCCCCTCGTAGACGCAGACACGGCACCCATAGTGAGACAATTGGCCTTGACATTATCAGTTTTAGCAACACATACTGGAAAAAACACACTGCTCGTTTCAGCAAGTTCAGCCACTTAAAAGAGACTGAGCTGAAAAGTAAGATCACTAAATAGAGAATTAGTTCTATTTAGCTCAAACCAGGACAGGATGTCAGGAGTCACCCTGCTGTCATTCTGTCTGACCGTAGTTGTATCTGAATCCAGGAAGAAACCTTTTATTTCTTGTATTTTTGGAGGAAAGCAACTGTGCATGTTCCTTGTGGGTGAATATTGTTATGTCTTAGAGGAGCAAAGGATAATCAGTGAGTAATAATAAAATATATTTTGAAAGTCTGTTTTGCTTGGTAAAAGTTCCTACTTTACAAGGACCTTCACTGTACTCGAGAGAAATTGTTGCTTGTAGAGGACTAGGAATCCTGGTCTGGGAGAGATATTGATAGGAGAGGCCTTCTGCTGGCCTCCTGAGGCTTTGATAGGCTTACCTTCACACCTTTTGAAAAACATAACTTCTTTAATTATTGTTCCATGTGATGTTGTTAATGTAATAGTTATGTATACTGTACAAAGTAATCTTGTAGGGAATCCCTTAGGGTTTAGTATGCTGGCTTTGGGAGGAGCCGCCTAAGTGCTTACAGCTTTGTCAGCAGATACCCCTTTCAGTCCCCTGCTGCCAGTTTTTACCTGTAGCTTTTGACGCTACTCTCTGAGGTGCTTCAGTTTGTAGCAGTAAAATAAAAGAAACAATCTTGGTCAGGAAATAGAGGCTGGTCTTGAGCATGAATACAGGAATGTACTCCTTGTGCCACTGTCCTGCAGCTGCTCAGCCTATAAGTACACAGCTCTGTAACAGTGTTGGTTGCACAATGGTATGAGCCGGGATAATGAAGGGTATGAATAGGCACAGAGCATTGAAAATAATAGACGTGTTTTAGAATTGCATTTCAAGACTGTGAAGGCACTCTAAAATCTGGGTCACTTCCAGTTTGTGAAAATCATTCCTGTGGTGCATTATGACGGTTAACGTAAGAAGTCTGGATTCCGCATCTGGAATATTGCGTCCAGTTCTGGGCCCCTCAGTTCAGGAAGGACAGGGAACTGCTGGAGAGAGTCCAGTGTAGGGCTACAAAGATGATTAAGGGAGTGGAGCATCTCCCTTATGAGGAGCAGCTGAGGGAGCTGGGTCTCTTTAGTTTGCAGAAGAGGAGACTGAGGGGAGACCTCGTTAATGTTTATAAATATTTAAAGGGTGAGTGTCACGAGGATGGAGCCAGGCTCTTCTCGGTGACAAACAATGATAAGACAAGGGGTAACGGATACAAACTGGAACACAGGAGGTTCCACTTAAATTTGAGAAGAAACTTCTTCTCAGTGCGGGTGACAGAGTACTGGCCCAGGCTGCCCAGAGAGGTTGTGGAGTCTCCTTCTCTGGAGACATTCAAAACCCACCTGGACGCCTTCCTGTGTGACCTCATCTAGGTGTTCCTGCTCTGGCAGGGGGGTTGGACTGGATGATCTTTTGAGGTCCCTTCCAATCCCTAACGTTCTGTGATTCTGTGTCTGTGTGAAGTCTCCAATCCAATTGATAGCAAACCTTGGTGTGCCTGTCATTGCAGTGCAGTTGTCTTGTCACACATAGGGTGACCTTTTTGCAATCCCTCCTGCATTCATAATGTGAAAATATCATAAGTCTTGGTCAGATTTCATAATAACAAAGAACAGTTCTAAAATCACAGCTTTGATTTGCCAGCACTGAAATAATTGATTGAGAGACAGTAATAGCTAATATGTTTATATATATATTAATTTCTATATCTATATTTATAGATAAATATAAAAATGTATCTCCTTCCTGCCCCTCTGTGTTCATTAGTGCTCTCACACTGGTATTCTTCATAGACAGATATGTATTTTGGGAAACATCTTCATGAATGTTGCTTTCCTTACAGTGAAGTTCTTCCTTTGCTGCTAAACAACACTCTCCTGAAATGCAGAGACAGGAAAACTACTACTTAATAAAATACCAACTGGAAGAATAATGTCCTAGTCAATAGCTAGGTGTTGTTACCTTTAAATTAATAGAAGTAGATTATTCTAGTATATATATATAGCACTAATTTATTCTGGACATGAAGCAATACTAAACTGGACTAGATGATCTTTTGAGGTTCCTTCCAACTCCTAATATTCTGTGATTCTGTGATATTCTACAAAACACGTAAACTTATAACATGAGCGGATAATGAAAAGGAAAATAGAAGCGGTGCTTAAGACCGTAAGCAATTACATTTTTCTCATCAGTTTCCCTTGCTTTTTTTCCTCACATCTTTAGGTACGATGAAGACCATCTATATTCTAGTAGAATGTCTTATAACAGGATACATGTTAATGGAAAAATTGGAATTTTAATATTTGTTCTTGCCTCTATATAAAGTTGGAGCCTGATCGAATGAAGTACCAGTGCTGTGTTTATCTTGATATAGTATAGAATGCATTTTTATTAACCTACTTTCTCACCACTTCTGAGTAAATGGAAAAACTTCATTTGGTTGCAGCTGTGGTAATAAATAAGGCAAGAGCACGTACTGTGTTTGCAAATTAGCTCCTTCAAGTAATTTTTATCTCTGATTTTTTTTTTTATCCACAGATGGTAACAGTGGTTGGAGATGCCCAGCTTGTCAGAATGCTTCTATGCAAGTTCCTAAAACTTACACTTGTTTCTGTGGTGAGTTTCTTGCTTGCTTTTGCAAAGAAAAACAATTTTGTAATTCTGAGTTTATTTTTTTCAAGTTCTGATATCGTTGCTTGTTTGCCTACACCCCTGAAATTTAACATTGTTTAAAACTTTATTGACACTGCAAGGTGGCTGCATAGAGAATCACACATGTTGCTTAAAACACTTTTTTTCAAATGAAATATTAAATGATAAGTGAAAAATATTTTCATATCACTATGTAAAAATAGTGATTTTTATAGAATAATGATAGAATTGGGCTGCTATCCTACAAGCTGTCCTTCAGTAGAACTGAAATAAACTGCATGTGTTATGTCTGTCTTTGTGGCAAGATACACAAAAATAATACACAGCTCAAGCATACTGCTATCTAAACTCCTAAACCGATTCAGCAGTTTTGCCATGGCGTTAAATGTGTTTTTGTCTTTGTTGTGGTTTAGGTAAGGTGCACAATCCTGAATGGAATAGAAATGAAATCCCACATAGCTGTGGGGAGCTCTGTGGAAAGAAGAGACAGTGTTTGGACTGTCCGCATCTTTGTAACATGTAAGTAAATGTTTGTCATATGAATATTGAAATGATCTAGAGAAAATTTCTGAAGACTGTATTTGGGTATTTTTTGACTGTAGGATATGCTTAGGGGTGTTTAGTTGATAGCACAACTGAAGCCTGGAAGAAATGGAGGCTATGGAGGCTACTCTAAAGTGAGTTCATATGAGAGAATGAACAGGAGGTCAGGAACAATAGTTGTAGCAACATTTCCATCATATTTTAGGAACTGAACCAGCTGCCTGACTTGGTTTCATGAACTTTCATTGAAGTAGAGAAATAATAGAGTAATAATAGTAATTTTTACAGAATGATAGGAGTTGGAAGAGACCTCAAAAAATCATCCAGTCCGACGCCCTTGCCAGAGCAGGATTGCGTAGAGTAGATCACACAGGAACATGTCCAGGTGGGTTTTGAATGTCTCCAGAGAAGGAGACTCCACAACCTCTCTGGGCAGCCTGGTCCAGTGCTCTGGCACCCTCACAGTGAAACTTTCTCTGCTCCAGCTTGCTCCCATTGCCCCTTGTCCTGTCATTGGGCATCACTGAGAAGAGCCTGGCTCCTTCCTCCTGACGCTCGCCCTTTACTAATTTATAAACATTAATGAGGTCACCCCTCAGTCTCCTTCTCCATGCTAAAATTTTAATTTAATTAATCTTTTCCAAGCTAATTCATTTTAATTTAATTTTAAACATGTACCCAGTGGTCCACCACCAATTTTAGGTGCTGTGTTTCCTGTCATAGTGTTTGTATATCTTAATATAAGAGCAGTGGTACTTGATTAAACTCTGGGACCACTTACTTTTAGCCTTTGTTTTTTCAGCTTTTCTTTGGCTTGTAAAATGTTGAGGATAAAAGGACATTATATTTATTTATTTGTTGAGACCCACTGGATAGTGGAACCAGAATCCCTCATGGAGATCTTAATCAGTTTATGCAACTCGGATTGGTTTTGCAAACATTTATTAGTATAATTCAGTGAAGAGAAGCAAAGAAGAGCAATTTGATTTTCAGTTTGGGATGTTTTCCTTTAGAACTTTTTTTTTTTTGCAGTGTGGTAGTATTATATTGACAAGGTAAATAGCATTAGGCTAGGCTTTTCAATGTATAAATATGCTTGCTAGTCAGAAAAATAAGTTGTTCCTAGTGTATCTAGCTACATTTTGCATGTATGGAAGTTGGTCTGTAATGCCTATTCATATTTCTGTTTTGAGAAATTTTTAGTAGTTGGAAGCAATTGTTTCTGCTCTTGGTACACAATCAAAGCCTTCAGTCATACCAACAAATAGGTTGTCATCTTAGCTTTTCCCAAGACTTACTAAAACTTAGAACTTTACTCCAAACTTCTTATCTAAGCTATTTCAGCATTTTGTTGAATGAAAGTGTATTTCTTTACTCTTCAATATATCTTTCCCACACACAAAAATAATAGATTTATTTTCAGACTGTCGTTTCAGTGCTATAGCTGTTTTCTTAATTCATCATCACACTAGATCCTCTTTGCTGTGGTTTGCAGGGTAAAACTGCAGCACAGGTCAGTTTTCAGACTACGCTTGCTGTAGCTGATACCTTGGCTCAGCAGATCACTGATTCTCTTGGAGGCAAGCAGCTGTCCTCTGTCTCAGGAGGGGCATGTGTCTGTGGAGGCCTGTTTTGCCCAGTTAGAAATAAGTAGACTCCTTAACTACTTTGTGAACTCCCTGGCTGTAATTTGCTACCCAACAAACTTTCCTATAGTGCTTGGAAGAAACAGCTGCTGTTTTCCTTTTCTTTCCTGTGCCAGTCTACAGCAAATGCTCAGTCTCTGGCTTTCTTTTCTGGGAAGACTTCTGAACAGTGATGGTAATATTGTGCCTACTGCAAGCTATGAATATGTAGTCCCTGGTAGTCTGATCTGCATCAAGAGCTGTGTGAATTGGTACCTTCTAAAGTCCCAGTTCACTACCAGTTTAGGTTATAGCACATGAGTAAAACCATGCTGAGATCATCCAGTCCTCGAGGTGAGGAAACAGCAAGGGTACAGATCAAGATAATGGGTGTTTCTGGCATTCTCTGACTTGAGATAGTGGTCTGGAGAGGAGTGCATTTTCAGCATCAATGTTACTGAGTTTTGGGTGTTCCTCAGTGTAAGTTGGACACTTCTTCCTCCTGGGTGGGAATCTTAGGTATTTATGAGGACATGCTCTGCTTCAGTCTGCTGTATCAAAAAGCAAGCAGAAATGTGATGCTCTTTTGCTGTGTTAGGAAGTGGAATAGTTAGAAGAGTGGAACTTTATCATCTTAATGCATCTTTGACACACTCTCTTACAAGCTCCTCCCACTAGATAAAATCAACTGATCTACAAGTTTGGATTATGGTCAGCATCTGGGCAAGATTTTTCCTCAAGAGACTACTCAAAGGTGGGCTTGTTGGCATCAGGGCTGGGAGCCTGTTGCTTAGCTCTGCTTCAATTTAGATGATCTCAGAACCTTTTTTTGCAATAACTTGTTTCTTTGGATTTTGGTTTTGCTGCATGCTTTCTTCCCCTGCTCCCACAGGTTCCCATAAAGTCAGTCCTGGCCAATGATAATTGCTCCATATGAGAGCTGCTGCATTTGCAAAGAAAGGGAACTGGGGGCTGGCTAAAAAAGAGTGCAGACAAGTTCTTTAATTTCACAAACCTGGGCTTGTCTGTGCCAAGCCAGGGGTCTTGTATACAGACAGGGACCACCTAAAGTTTCTTGAAGTAGGAGGTGAGGTCTAGTAATCAATCAAAGGACCGGCATTGGTGACACTCACAGGAACCTGCAATTGATGGTAGGAAAGAAAACTGTGGCGGACTTGCCGCCCCTCCCGCATCTTACCTTGCAGGAAGAAGAGCAACAACTCATGTTAGAAATGCTGAGTCCAAAGATAGAGCCACCTACTCAGAAGAAAAAATTAATAGGGGAGTTTTTGTCTTTGATATATTTCTTTCTTCAGTGATTTTTAATAGATTAATGGTTTGGACACGTGATGTTTATTTTGAGTGTTACCAGTGATGAACACAGTTGAGCTGATGTGTGTCTGCTGGCGAAATACAAGCTATGAAGTGTGTTAGTAGCGCTGTTACTGTTGATTTGACAGCAGCAGGAA
>NW_010156292.1:20928-54770 GCF_000695765.1 Mesitornis unicolor
AATATCAATGACATTTGAGACCGACGCAATTGTAATAGTACGATATTTTTTTCTTGTGTTAATAATGTTTTTGTACCCTGCAAGCATGTAGGTGACTTGTACAATGTTCTGGTAATGTGCTGTGGATTGGGTGGTGGTGGATTGTGTCTCTGGATGTGTAGTAAAGCTAAAGTTAACTTTACAATTTCATGTTGACTTTTAAGCCTGTGCCATCCAGGACCTTGCCCTTCATGCCCAGCCTTTGTGACAAAAACCTGTGAATGTGGACAAACAAGGTGAGAATGCTTCTATTATACAAACAGAAGTTTATGTAATAATAGTTTAGTAAAAGTTTATATAATGGATTTTTTCTTTCCTGTAGTTTATCAAAAGTTTACAGAGCAAAGATTGTTCTGGGCTTGAAGGTTATCTTTTCCTTGCTTGTTTCATGCGTGTGATGTCATTGCCAACAGCAAGACTGTACTGCCTGTGCTATCTGTGATCTCTCATATTCACTTGTTCTGAGTCTTCAGAGTCCCTGTTGTAGCTACCTAAAACTGACTCTGTATTATAAAATGTTTACCTATGCTTACTTTCCAGAATGAAAACAAACTAAAAACAATTTCAGAGTTAGCATTCTTGCTCTAGAAAAAAGATTTTCAGACTTCTACAATTACTTCTGGAAGTTTGAAAGTAATATTAAGTAATTTTAATTTTTCAAAAGAAGGTACAATTATTTCTGTGGCAGTATTTATAGTTGAAAGAACTTTGTCTTCAGGAGAAAAATGGATTGGTTGTAGATAATTGAATTATATTTTACATAGGGAGATCATCCTTTTTTAATTCTAGCTGCTCATCACATTTAGAAGTTTAATAGATGCAACCAACTTCAATTTATTATTTTTCCCCAGGTGCCATTGCGTTCACCAGTTAGCTGATGTTTTTAACGCTGTATTTAATACTTGCTTCTAAATAACATTTCTTCATATGTACTGTATTAGCGTCTGATCTATGGTATGGCATCTCTGACTTTAAGATGTTTTAAGGTTACTATTTCAAATGTACATTTTACAACCCATTGTATCGGGGCAGCCAGAATGGAAAAAGAGGAGAACTTATTGTTCCATCCCATTTTTTTAACATTTTAATTAAAAACCACAACTCCTTTTGTATGCTACTGACTCACTATTAAGGCCCACATCTCTGTCTTCCTTGTGCTCAGTGGACTTAGGATTGTTTAAGTCTTTAGAAAGATGTCTGCTCTTCTGGCATGATGTATAACCATACATTAGGTTCAAATTAGAGTATCACTTTTTTGTTTCCATTTCATTGAGAAAAAATTCTGTGGACTCGTTACTCTGATAAGTGTCCTACTTTAAGGGGGCAGGAGAGGAAGCAGGGGGGGAAATAGAGTGGTTATATCCTAAAAACTTAAAGGCTTTGGCATTTTACTGAAAATGTATTTTCCTTTTTAATAAGTTCTCTATAGATACTAAGGTAGCTGACAGACTATGGTGTCATTTCTCTACAGTCATTCAGTTCGCTGTGGCCAATCAACAAAAATTCATTGTTCTAACGTATGTGGAAATACTTTAAACTGTGGTAAGCACAGCTGTACTCAAGTGTGCCATGCAGGAAAATGTTCGCCTTGCCAATTAACAGTACAGCAAGGTAAGTATTAGAATGCTTCACGTAGATCAACTCTATACTATGAAAAAAAGAGGGTGAAAAAAACCCAAGCAAGTGCTTTATTTCTACTTGAAGCCAAAATCTCTTGCTAGAATATTTAGAAAATTGAAAATGTGTCAGCATCACTATATATATAAATATGAATATAAATGTGACTAGAAAGAAACTTGCCAAGATGATCAGGCTGTTGGCACATGTGCCCTTTTAGGACAAGCTGGTGGTACTGGGCTTTCTTAGCTTGAGAAGGCTGAGTAGTGGCCTTTTAGTAACTGATAGGAGGTAATCAAGAAGACAGAGACATGGTGTGCATGGCAGGAGGATGAGCCCAAGTTGAAAAGTTGTAACTAGCTACAAGGAAAAACTCTTTTCTTGGTAACTTGGAGGTTTTCAAGACCCAACTGAGTAAAACGCTGAGTAATGTGATCTGATCTCATTGCTGATTCTGCTTTAAGTAAGGACTTGGACTAACTGTTCCCCTGAGGGCCCTTCTGACTTGAATTGTCCTGTGATCCTAATTAATCTTTTACTGTGATTCTGAGACTTGATTAAATAGTACATGGAAGAAGAATAGAAAGAGATACAGGAAAGCACATTTCAACAAGCTACTTGTGGTTTCTGTTAAAACTTTCTAAACTTGGTCTTGAATGGAAATTAAAATTGCCCAACTATGTGTGCCAGTATACAAATGCATCTTTGAACAGTTTATATAGAAAATTGCAATTAATTTTCTCCACTCTTAAGGTAATAATTAACTTGTTATGTATACAGCTTTAATAAGTAAGCTTTTTGTCCAAATAGTATTTCCTCTTTAGTTTTTATCTCCCTATTAAAACAAATAAAACAAGAATTCCAGCTTCTGTAGGACCGAGAAAACTTTATTGCTGGAATACAACTAAAAAAGAGAAACTTCATTATCCTTCTAAAAACTGACTGTAACAATTTTTCACGTTTTACCTTTTCATATTTGCTGTACTGCTGGAGGTGTTTCATCACTGATATTCTCTTGTGTTGTTTTCTGTGGTATATTGCTTTCTTTCAGTGTGCTACTGTGGAAGCAACTTTAAAGAAGTACTGTGTGGGACAAAGGAAGAATTCTCTGATGGATTTGGGAATTTCTCATGTCAGAATATATGTGGCAAGTAAGGTTGCTATAATTTAGGCTTTTGAAAAGAAAAAGGTCATTTTATTCACACTCTGTGATCATGATGCTCTTCGATAATTCCCTTTTTTTTTGTTTTGTTTTATTTTGGGTTTTGTTTCTTTGGTTTTGTTTTTTTTCCAGAAAATTAAACTGTGGGAGGCACAACTGCACGCAAGTATGCCATCCTCAGCCTTGCCAGCTCTGTCCACGACTTCCACAAGTAGTGTATCGCTGTCCCTGTGGTCAGACTCCTCTCAGCAAGTTACTGGAACTAGGATGCGTTGAACGTAGAATATGCACAGACCCTATCCCGTCATGTGGAAAAACATGTGGCAAACCTCTTTCTTGTGGTAGCTATGGTAATTAGAATTTTCTGCATCAGAGTATTCAAATTATCTCATTGATTTTGAGTATTAACCAAGTTTAAAAGCCACTGCAGAGCCTGCGGTCTGGCTGTTTGTTGATAATGATACCTTAAAATCAGGAAATATTTGTCTAGAAAGCACTAACACTAGGTAGCCTTTTAAATTTTGTTTACATGTATCTTTCCTATATTGGTAGAGAAATAGAGCTGTAGGAATTTGCAGAAAGTAGTATGTGCTGGTGTCTTTTAAAAGCCTGCCTAGATCTTTGACTTTCATGTGGAGAGTGATAGAGAGAAATCACTTTTTACTGGAGGCATCTGAACATACTTGTTTCCTGCTGCTGTAAGAGGGTCATGAAGTAAAAAGTAACAGGGAAAGCCGGAGAAAGTTACGTGCAGAAGCAATTTGACACTTCAATGAGTGCATTAGGTAACTCAAGTGTATTTAACTGTGGGATTGTGTGAAGCTCTAGTTTTACAGACTACATATTTAATTGTGTTTTGTTAGACTTTATAGAAGAGAGAGAGACCAATGTTGTCAAGATGAGGGCTTCTTATTAATAGCTGATCCATTCCGTCAGCCCAAGAACATCAGGTAGAAAGAACATGAGTATCTTAGCTTTTGGTTGTGTTTTAGTTATTCTGGTAAATTAAATATGAAGGTATCCATAGGAAATAATTCTTTTGGGCTGAAAAGGAAAAAAAATTAATTAAAATTCCTCTAAGTTGGGTAAGATAGTATCACAAAAAACCATTGAAGCTATTTTCATATATTAAGTACTTTTTACATTAACATACATGCATTTCCAATGTTAATTGTAGACCTGAAACTAGTCTGGATTCAGGATTAAGAAGTTGAAAATAATGGCTAAGTTTTATGCAAAATTAACTCAAAATAATTACTTTGTTTGGAAGCCCAGCTGCATATAAGCTTACTATCTTTGACCACTGATGCTTCTAATAAATATAAAGTTCCAGGTCATGGATTTAATTTTTTAATTAGTTGTTAATCTTTGTATTTTCATTTTTCTAGAGTGCATTCATACATGTGAAAGCCTTTGCCATGAAGGAGACTGTAGACCATGTTCTCACACATCAAATATTTATTGTAGGTGTGGCTTCAAAAAAAAGGTGAGTGCATAAAGATTGACCATGGAAGCAGGTAATGGTTGGTTTTTTCTTAAAGCTATGGAGAAAAAGGAGGTGAAGTAGTTGAGGAAAAGTCAGCTAAGAAGTATGAGAGGTGCTCCATAGTTGCAAGAACCTTCATATACTAACTTATAGATGCTAACTAGATTCTAATGTGAAGTGCTAACATGGGCTACTTACTGTGAAGGCAATTTTTGGAAGTAATTTTGCAGAGTTTATGCAGAATTCTGCTTAAGCTGGCTGCAAATTCCTATATTCTGTAGTATCTATTTAGCACAAAGAATGGCAGTTTTACTAAGAGTAATGTAATCTGAGAGAAGAAAGGTAGCCAAACTTAAAAAGTTAACTAAAAGTTTGTAGCAATAGCTTGTAGATTTGTCATAGCTTTTTTTTTGAGAGAGAGAATATGAAGCTCTTTTTGGTCCCCATTCTTTGTACATTTATATAGTGACCCAGCAGATTCTCAGAAGTTGTTATAATAATTAGTCTATTTTTAAACTATGCGACTTTCTGCAGTCGTAGCTTTGGAGTCTTTGGCTACTGTCACAGGAGCCATGATTACTTTTCTGACCTGTTACATATTATCTATAAGTAGAGATGGCTTCTGAGTATATAAGTCTGTATGTACATAGAAATGATCGAGACTGTCTGAGGATGGTACCATTTTCTCCTGCAAGCTTGCTGAAGGTAGTTTTGGGGCAGAAGGCTTCAGGTTGTCTTTTGTTTCTGAAACAAAGTAGTGAAGATTTCGTATTAGTTTATCCAGCTTCTCAGACACCAGAAGACTGCTTCTTGAAAAAGTATGAGTGAACTGCAGTGATAATTTAAATTAGTAATGAAAAATGTGATGCTCTGAAATGATAACTCAGAATGTAAAGTTGTGATGACTGAAGGTTTATATGTAGTCGACTAACAATGTTCTTTTCATCTATCGCCTTTTATTTTCATGGTGAGGTCTTTAATATAGGTAAAACTTCTTTGGTAATGAGATTTGACTTCTCTCTCTTTTCTCTAATCAAGTCAGACTTCCATGCTTGGGATGGTTGGTCAAGGCACAAATTTATGCACTCTGTCAATATTCTCTGGGAGAGCTATTATGGGTTTTTTTGTGCAAGTTTCTGATTTATTAGGACAAACTTGTTTCTGTCACTTCACAGCATTACCTGCTGAATTAAGTGGGGAATACAAAACTACAATTTTTTTAGTTGGTATTGAATCTCTAAGGAAGAAGTATTGTCTTTTAAGACTTGAGGATTTTTTTTCTCAGCTTTTTTTTTCCATTTTTGTATACATAAGTGTTATATATGTGAAAACTGAGAGTGCTGTTTCATTCTGTATCATGTGACTAGGTGTTTTCTAGATAAATATATTTTGGTTGTTTCATCTGTTTTAACCCAATGGCTCTGTTTGTTTTCTAGGAAGTCCCATGTGCTCTCCTCAGAAATAAAGGTACAGTACTCTGTTAAATATATAATATGAAATTGTTTAAAAAGCCATAGACAGCTCACTTTAATTTTGGGTTTGAATGATGAAGCTGGCAAACATCTGATCAGTACTGCTTCTTTTATCCTTACTTCTGTGCCAAGTTGGTAATTTCTTGAGATTTTGATACTTAAACTCTTGGGAGGAGGTTTGAAATAAACCTCTTTGATTTCTATCCATCTTTTACATAAGGAAAGGCTTCATCAGCATTTGATCTCAAAGATTCCTGACTAGCTGTCCATTTCAATTTGAACAGTTTATTAAGTCACCTGCCATATTCAATAGCATCCTGCAAATCTTTGGGTCAGCTTGTACAGCTCAGATGCAAAGTAATGCTTTTACTCCCGTCTTGTTCAAGTTCCTGGGGAAATACAAGCTTTGCTTCTGGTTTAAAGGTGTATGCTTCTGAACTTTGCATGTGAGCTTGGCAGAGTTCATATTTTGTGGTACTTGGTATTCTGGATCTCAAAATTCACCTCAGTTAAATGTTTACTTGGTGGACCTCTGTCATACTAAGGTACTTAATTACAAGATATGTAAAGTAGTTAATATGTATATTCCCTGATTTGAGCTTTTTTATATGAAGACTTTGCTCTTCATAATCCAGAAGTGATTGCTTTCGTTCCTTGTGGATGGTGATAAGGCTGTTCGTTGGCACTAGTTTCATGAGCATATCAGCAGTAGTTGTGTTTAGCTGACATTTACTGCTTTACCAATCTGAGTCTTAAATTGGATGTTTGTGGTTCTCTAGTGTATCAGGAATATCCTGTTTTCTGTGTTATGTTGTGCAGAGCTTACAGTATAAAGACTAATGTGAAATAAATTAGTTTCATGTATTCTGCTTTCCAAAATCCTTATGAACAAGGGTTTGTTTAAAGGAAGCCAAGTGTTCGCATGGGGAATTAATGTGGAAAAGCAAGTAATTTGAAAGTTTTGCTTGCTGACTTACTCTGTATTAGTCTCTTCTAGACTGTGCTCTGCAACAGCCTTAGCATAATATTGTGATCACAGCTTTTGGTTCTCAGCTTAAGCAAAGAATTAAGTTACAAAGTTTTGTGATTTGTTTTGTTTTGAATAGCTGCTATTACATTCATGTGTGACAAGCGATGCAACAAGAAAAGATCATGTGGACGACACAAGTGTAATGAAGTTTGTTGTGTGGTAAGTTTACATGTGGTCTTACAGATTTGTCATTGGCTATGGTTGGCTGTGATATTAAAAGGCTCTTTTTGCTTTTGTGTCTTTCCATTTTGTGCATCTTCAGTCTCTGTTTGCAATATTGGTCACGCTCAAAGTTTGTGTGTATGCGTTTATTTTGCAGCATTTATTTTATGGCTATCATTATAAATGTAAAACCACATTCCAGCCTAAAGGCAATTAAATCAGTGTGAAGATGCTTTTTGTCAATGCTGTGATTCCAGGGAGAATGGGGAAAGGAAGGATATTACTTAGTCTGAGAAGCATAAGCTATGACCTCACAGAGAAACATGAAGCAATGTAGTTTATAATTCTACTTTTCTTTTAATCCTACTTTTCTTTTTTGCCTTCCCTAGGATACAGAACATAAGTGTTCTTTGGTTTGTGGTCGTAAACTTAACTGTGGGCTTCATAGGTGTGAAGAACCCTGTCATCGGGGCAGTTGTCAAACATGCTGGCAAACAAGTGAGTTAAATGCAAGAGTACATTATTTCTTATAGAAATTAATTCACTTAACTGGTCAGAGTTGGACAGAGAAGGTGATCAAAATTGATCAGATCCTGAAGAATATGTAGTTAATTTTTATTGTATGATTTGTCATGAAAGAGAAAGTTATTTGATTTTAGGTGAGTTTATTAGGTGTTGGATTGTAATAGTTAAAACTGAGTTACAGGGAAATATTCAGTTATTCATGTTGATCCAGCAGTCACGTAAAAAAAAAAAGCAACAACAAAGTAGAAAGTTAATTGCTAAGTTAAGGGAGCTCTTGTTTAACAATGTAGCAAGTATTAAAGATACTGAAGTATGTAGCAAGATTTGTGTAGCTGTTTACAACTTGGTTCACTAGTGACTTTTCTCTGAATGGGACTATCTGAAGAAATAAGAGTTGTCAGTCCTGTATCTTGATGTAGGAGGCCGTATGTTGATTATTTTGCAGCATTATAATAGCTAGATAATACTGAAGCAGATGAAAGAATGCTTCTGTGTTTCTTTCTGCTAGCAGAACCTTTAGTTGATCTGGAACATCTTCATATGGGACAGCAGTTTAATTTTTTTTCTGTCTCATACTTTAATATAGGTTCCCCTTTTCTTTACATAGATGTAGCTTATCACAGAAATTATGAACTATTCTTTAAATGCACCTTTTTAAAGTTGAAAGTGTGTACCAGATCTCATGACATAGGTGAAAAGAAGAGAGAGACAGGTGTTGTAATTTGTAAGGATACTGTTTACAGCTGGAAGTGTCTTAATTGCAGTAGTACATGTGCCTCTCCTATATGCATGAGGACACAGTCAAAGAACTCCATTTTTAAGACCAACTTTTCATGGAAACATCCAGGAAAGGAGAAGGTACTAGAGCCTCTACAGCTCATTGTGGTTGAAATAGCATTGTAGTCTGTCTTAATAACCTATTAATATGACATGCATGCTGACTGTACCTCTCTAAAAAAAACTGTTTGTGTCCAAACCTTTCTCTTGATGAAGCAAAATAGTAATGTGGATGTCTCAGAGGTCCTGTTAGTAACTTCCAGTCTAGTTGAGTCAGAGTGCACAGATATTTCTGAGAGGTTGTTTGTCTTTACTGGATTTCATGTGCTTGATCTTCAAGATCATTAAACTTCTCCACATTGCTGCAGTATTTCTGAGGATGTATTTCACATGTATTGTTTTGGATGATGTGCTTTCTTCAAGGAAATTCAAGAAATCACTTCAATTTTAAGTTAAGGATAGAGCAGCAGTGACTTTCAACTTGATAAGAGCATTTCTTTTTCTCTAGTTCAAAATGTCACTGTCAAAGAACCACTCTCTAAAAGCAAGCATGATTCCTAATGAAGCAATCATAGTCCAGTTTTCTTGTAGGAGCCACAAAAGCTGGTACATTCACTAGAGTGGTGCCTAATATCAAAATACCAAAGCTGGAGTAAAACACTTGGACGTTATTTAAAAATTTCTCATAGTGCAGAAGTGCAAATACCTGTAGCCACTGAGATATATTTGACTCGTTACTTGCTTTTTCAGGTTTTGATGAGTTAACTTGCTATTGTGGTGAATCTGTGATTTACCCCCCTGTCCCTTGTGGCACTCAGCCACCAGAGTGTAAAAAAACATGCACCAGGCCACATGACTGTGATCATCCTGGTAAGTCAGGCCAAACAGTTCTGCTTGGAGTTTTTTTGTTGTTGGTTTGGTTTGTGGGTTTTTTTTTAAATAAAAATGTAGAAGAGTGTACATATGCTGTTCGAGAAAATATTTGAAATATGTTTGCATTTTTATTAGGTGCTTTTTTCTAGTTGTGAATATTTCCAAAAGTCTCCACTTAGAAGTCAACCAACTAAAAACTTGCCATAAGCAGTAGTACTTCTGACTGGTGAAAGCATTGGATTTTTTTCTTATCATTGTTAATAGTCACAACGCATTAAATGCTGTATTCCAAATATTAAATGCTCTATTGAAATAGTAGGATAATCTCATGAATAGTTAGTTTCTATGTTACTTGAAACTACATTGGCTGATCTCAAAAGCTATTGCACAGGTCAGACAGGCTTTCTGACAAATTCTCTGGTAGTATAACCCTGCTCAGAAGGTACAAATTTTTCTGCTATTTAATTTAGAAAATATGGAAGAATATTCACCTAAAAACCTGCCATCATAATTTTTAAAGAGTGCTTTAACAAACAAACTATCCTTGCATGAAATATCATTGTTCCCATAAATTGTGTAGGTCAGAAATGCAGACTCATGTTTAGCAGTCTTTACTGTCTCCTTTAATGAATTTGACTGAAGTGTAATAATAAAATCGTGCTGGCTTTTGTGTTTTTGTGACTGCAGTGTACCATTCATGTCATAGTGAGGAGAAATGTCCACCCTGTACCTATCTCACTCAGAAATGGTGTATGGGCAAGCATGAAGTAAGTCTGGCCACTTAATGTTTTTGGATAATAAATAATGTTATAGGACTGTAGGCTGAGATTTTTATTACCTCTTTGGAATGGAATGTGTTACTGGAGTTTGAGTTTCATGTGTTTAAGCTAGAAAAGTTTATCTTTTATGCCATAAGCATTCAGACCAAGTGCTATATTAGACTATGATATAAAGAAAAACTCAGTCTTTGTCTTAAAATATTTTATTATTATGGTTCTTGTGTAGACAGTGCCAAATGAAGGTGTGAACAGTAAAAGTACTTTAACATTTGCATTTATAATTTTTCAGTTTTAGCTGTCACCTTTTTCCTCTTCTCTTTCAGCTGCGAAGTAATATTCCTTGTCATCTCACTGACATTTCCTGTGGTCTTCGCTGCAATCAAATGTTAAAATGCGGAATGCACAAATGTAAAAGAATTTGTCATAAAGGAGAATGTCTTATAGATGAAGAGTGTAAACAGCCATGTACTATTCCAAGGCTATATTGTAATCATCCCTGTATGGCTCCGTGTCATCCTGCTTCACCTTGCCCGACAACGTCCTGCAGTGCAAAGGTTAGATACCTAAAGAAAATTCACTGCAAATTCAGACTAATTCTGTGGATTAATTATCAGCCAATAACAGCTGTGACAAAAACATGATATGTTTGTGTATTGATAGCATGACATTTTTGCTGTAAACTTATAATATTGATATTAAAAATATACCATTTTTCATTACCCATTATTCCACTAAAATGAGACTTTTTTTAAAGGAATAAATTTACCTCCCTTACACCCCTCCATGGCCATAAACAGACAAAAGTTTAAAAAAGCTGCTCTCTTGTGTGATACAACAGGTTGAACTTCAGTGTGAGTGTGGAAGAAGAAAGGAAAGTATGATTTGCTCAGAAGCATCTAATACGTATCAGAGGTTTGTACTGTAATAATTCTTAATTCCTTACTGAACTAACTTCTTTGCAGTTTGATTGTATTTCAGGCCTGACTAAATAGGCTTAATTCAAAAGCTTTTTCACACTTTTTTGTATTTTCACATACTTTTTTTATTTCCCTGAGCTTTCACACCAGCTAGCTGTACACATTCCTCTTTTCACTGTTATTAGTCTGTAATTGTGGGTGCTGCGTCGAAGCTTGAATCTCCCATCTGTGGAACTTGGTTCTACCTGCATAGAGCAATTAGATACACACTAATTGGGCATGTCCAGATCCAGGCTGCTGAATGTTGGTAATTACACACAGCAGTCTATGTGTGAATTGCTGTCTAAGTTGTCCTTAATGTGTGATGGAACTTAGTCAATACAGATGGTGGAAGCAAAAGAGTTCTTTAAAGTCAATTCTGAAATAGCTGTTGGGTTGGCCAAAAAGTAATTGGTTTGGTTTTTTTTAATAGATGGACATATATGTCTTGACATGTAACTACATTTAAAACCACAAAATCATTATGTAACTTGACAGCTGACAGTTCAAACTTGTTTTGGAAAAAGAAAGTGCGTGATTTTGTTAATTATTTATTTGACATCAATTTCAAAATGGAAAATCAAAAGGAACATTTTCATCATATTTTGCTGTATTAGTTCAAAACCAACAAAAAACCCAACAAAACCTAAACACAACAGAATAGCTCTTGTAGTACTACTGTGGAAAGGTCAGCAAGTTAATGGAGTATCCAAGTTTTCTCAAACGTTACGGGAGTGATGAAACTGCTTTGAGCTTTGTCAGTGAAAGAACTCCTAAAGGAACAGGAAGGAGAGTGTGCTGCTGTATCTGTACATGTTACAAATTACAGCATTATGTCATCTACTGGCCCATTACCTAGACTTTGTCACCACTTGATAAATTTGAAGCTGATGGTGCCTCTCACTGATTTTTTTGTTTTGTTTTATTTTATATTATATGATTATCCTCCTTCCCGATAGATAATTAGTTCTCTGAATGTGATGCAAAACATAGAAACAAACATATCGTTTTATCTGAATTTAACAGAGAAGGTGGGCCAGAGGATAGAATGTTTCATTTTCAGGAATTTGTTTGGGAATGGTGTGGGATATTTCACTAAAAATTTGCTGTACATTTTAGTTATAGACATTTTTAGCAAGAAAATCAGGCTGGGAAGGGTTGTTACTGAAGAGAATTATGAAGTATCTTTATGAATTACATTGTAACAGTCTCAGTAGGCATTTTGTTCTTTTGTTATGGCTTGTAGCATCTATATTTTCTTAGCAAATTTCCATGTACTTTATAAATTCACTTTACATGCTTTAGTTGCACGCAGCTAAGGAAGAAACGCACAAGTTAAAAAGGCAGTTAAAGCTATATAGTTAGCTGTAGTTTGGATATTAAGCAGGTGAGAAGAAAGAGTATTTGCAAGGCCTAGTTTATACTTGCTTAGAATTATTGCTCTGACAGATTCTCTGAAGAAGTACATCCATTTGTTAGCCTTGCTCCTCGTTGCTTGAGGAAGATGAGAGAGTAACCTCTTAATTTACATAGCTAAACTAGACTTCTAAAACCAGGTGACGTGGAACTGGAGTCCCATTCTGTAATCTGATGAGGAAACAGTCAATCTGTTTCAATTCTTCCACCTGGAGGTTTAAATCTGCAGCTTTATACACTCTTTTCAAGGTTTATATGTTGCCTCGAATGAAATCTAATGCCCTTCTTTTTCAGAATAGCTGCTATATCTATAGCCACTAAGTTGACAGACCTACAGCTTGGCGATTCAGTGGAAATCAGTAGGCTTATTACGAAAAAAGAAATGAAGCAGGCCAGGTAAGGTTGCTTTCAGGTAGAATGAGTCTCTGTCACTGGATGGATTGCTGTTATAATTATGTATGCAACAATATAATTGTTTGAAATTGAGGAACTGTTATCAACAGAATCAATTCACTTACGCAGTCTGAGGGGCAGAAGTTTATAACTGCCACTGTGAAATTCTGAAGAATTCTTGACCCTTCTGACATTTTAATCCCTTAAAATAAAAGTATGCAGTAACTTTCAAAGATGAGACAATAAACTGGAATTCATAGCTCTACTGACACTAGAAGTTATGGGCTCAGTTGAAATACTGATTTTTATGGTGCATCATAATCCTCCGTATGCATAGCTAACTTTCCTGTTTTCCCTGGCTAATTTTTTTCTGATGCATAGAAGTTACCTTGGCATTTCTTCCTTTGCTAATCTCCCATCCTTCCTAGCATCCCCTCAATGCTGATATCAACTCAGGATTTTTTTGCAAATGATCTCATTTACCAGTGTAATAAAATCTAATGCAGATGCTGGCCTTTTTTTCAGCTTCTGCATGGCTATGGTAATTGCTGTTTCTGTTCAAGACCTGAAGAAGGGCTTGTGTGCTCAAAGGTCTTTGATTGTTTGGTTTTAGCTGTATTATCTGATCTAACACAATTTGTTTTCACATACTCTTCTTACTTTAGGTTGTGATAATGACACCAACAAAGCTACGGTTTGAGAAGTATGAGTAACAGCAGTGATTCTAATTGTATTTTTCTTCCATAATTCAGGTTGCAATGTGATGAAGAATGCTTAGCTCTTCAGAGGAACAGGTGGGCAATGAACTTGCTTGCTGTTTTTCAGAAGTCCACATTCAAAAAGTTAATGTTATAAGGAATGAAATACTTTCCTGTATGACCTAAAGAACTGATTAATCTGGAGATGATTCCTGTGTTATACGGATCTATATTGATCTCACAATAGTATTCTAGTGAAAAGTCCTAAATGAGTCGTTTCAAATGCACAGACTACATTTGTGAGCTGTTCGTCTGTATTAGTAACCCATATCTTTTCTCTTCAATTGACAGCATGTTTGGGAGGCTGGGAGGATTTACGTTTATTTTTGTTTGGATGTGTTTTGATATGTTTTCACTTACCTTCCTACCCTCACATTCAGGCGTCTTGCTGAGGCTCTTGAAATAGATGATAATTCTGATCCTTTCAACATCCGTTCTTCTGGACCAAAGTACAGTGACCTTTTAAAAGAAGATGCTAGGTATGTGTTCTAATGATGACAGGTGTTGTAGGTAAACAGCATTGAGAGGAAGATGGAAAATTGCAGAATAGTTCTATTTACTCTTGTAAAAATGCCCATGTTTACTCTTCTCTCCAGTGTTGGCAGTATGTGATAATTGAGGCAAAGGTGATGATGTGCACTTCTCAAAACCTCCAGAGTGAGAACCTGAAAAGTAAAAAAAGCTTCTGACTGGTTGCTTTGTTCTGTAACAAGACCAGATTTAGAATGGGGACATAATTTTCCACCATTCTTCTCAGTACAAATCAGTACTTGTACTTCTCCCATCTCTACTGCTTTCTTGCACAACTCGGTTGTTTCATGCAGCATCTCAGTGTTCATTGTAAACTTTTCAAGACAAAGACAAAAGTTACATTATTTCCTTCCACTGGTCTCTTTTCTCTGCCTTACTGCCTTTGTTTTAAAAACAAAGAAATGAATTAATGAAACTTGATTAAGGCAGAGCTATCTAAGCCTGTGCCAGTGCTGACTGCCAAGAGGGCTGCTAAACTGAAACGTCTGAAAATAAGGCAATAGAAAGTCAAGGTGATATCAAAAGCATCACACTAAAATACTGTGCGATCTGGAATGGCAGGGAGGGATCAGACACTTTTTGAAATAGATGTTTAAATGATAAGTGTAATCTAAGAAGTTTTTACTATTGTATCTGTGTTTGTAGGCATGATGTTAGTTTTTAACAGCTCTAAGTATTCTGAACAGCTGTATCTGTTTTGTTCTTGCTTCAGTATCCTAATGATACATAAATTTCATATTGTGAAGATTTTTTCTACTTTAATTTGCTCATGTGTTGAGACAAGTGAAGATTGTACATAAATAGCTACACAGAATTTAAAAGTGAAGGTATGGAATGGTGCCTATTTTTGAAGAAAAAATGTTATTTACTACTAAAGAGCTTTGAGATATGAAATCTTCAGGTAGCCTTTTTTCCCCATGGGGATGGTGCTCTAACAAATAGCAACCTTATCTTTGGAGTTAGTTTACCTGCTTATTTAGGAATGCAGCACAAAGCTCACCCTTATGTGAAAGACTTGACCTAGTCTGATTAAGCAAGGTAAAAAGATTTTTTAAAATAATCCTTAATGTCTCATATCAAGAACATTTTGTTTTCTTCCAAGTAGCCTTATGCTGCTTCTTTTGTTCTTATTAATTTGTTGTGCTAGACAGGTTGAAGACCAAGTCAGTGCACTTTTCCTCTGTCTTGGAAAAGAGCTCCACTCTGTTTACTCAGTCCCCATTTTTGTGTCTAATCATGTATTCTAATTAATTGCCTTAATGACAAGTAAATTAAAAAACTGAAACGGCAACTTTAAAATCTGCATTACCCATTTGAAAATGTAGAATTATATCATAGAATTTTATGCTGCATTCTAAAGGCTGAAGGGAAAATAATTCATTATCTTTATAATAGCAATGATATACTAACATTTTTAAATATAAATATAAATAGTGTAACATATAAATGAAAGTGTATTCTCACTCCTGCTTCTGCTTCAGTCAGTCGAGTTCTTTAATTTTGTTCTTGTTGAAAATAGTATTACAAGAGATGAAGATACTGTATCTTTTTGTACATTCTCTTGCCTCATTTACCTAGAATGCCGTTCTTGCAGGAAGGATTTAAAATTTGTCAGTGACATTGAGAAGGAAATGAGAATGCTTGTGGAAGCTGTAAATAAGGTCAGTATTCAGGTATTCTGTATGACTTACTGTAAGAAACTGTTTAGTAATATCAAACTCCCCTCAAATTAAACAGAACTTTACTGACTTGACACTAGATCTGTTTGGGCTCTAATAGAGTGCAAATTTTAATTATAAATAGAACAAAATTTTTAGGAGACATAGTAGTTCAGGACCACTTTGGTGACAGTGAGGCTTTGTTTAGATTCACCCAGTGCTAGGTTTTAATGCATCAATAGCTTATCATTACTTTTTAGATCTCCGTTAACAAAGTATTAATCGTCAAAGATGATATTTAAAGGTTCAGACTTTGAGGAGAGAAGTCTAGGTTGTTCTGATGCTTATCGTGGAACTTGCTCACAATTTGTAGATACTTCCTGTAGGAGATAGTCCTCCTCCTCCTTCTCCTCCTTCTGTAAGGAGGCTTAGGTTCAACCACAGCTGTTTGGCAGACTCCAGTGTACCTAGGGAGATTGATACCACAGACACAATCATAGGGTTTTCAGGGAAAGCAGAATTCTACCTTCAGGCCTGTCAGGTTAGCATACTCATGGCTTGCTGCTGCACTATGGCTGAGCTGCTATGTGATTCAAAGTACAGTGTAAATCATACTATGCTCAGTTGCCCTTAGCTCAAAAAAGTTACCTTCTGTAGAAAGCATTAGTTTCATTCCCTCTACTCTCTGAGGACAGTTAAATTTATTCCTTCTTTTTTTGTGTATAATGTTTCTTGAACAATCTTTGTGCTTGTCTACCTGTCTAATGTTCTTGCCTGTTGTTTTCCACATTGGGAATGAAAGTCTAAAAGGGGGCTGTCTCTGTCAATTATGTTCTGGCCCCTCCAAGCTCAGACAGTTGGTAATAGATGCCAAGGACAGTTGTTACCACCTAAAAATAATTTGCCCAATCTTGTGTTGCCTGTGGATATCTTAGTTTACATATACTTTTATATACTTTGTATATTTATAACTGTGAATACTGTTATATATGCCTATACTAATGTCAAATCAAGATATTAAATATATATTAAAGAAGGCCAACCACAGAGCTTGAATTTGCAATATACAATGAATTAGTGACATCAAATGTGATAGAAGAGAACCAGATGCTCAAGAGCATCTCCAGTGCTTTAGTTCTCAGCAGTAACCACTTTTGTTAAATAACGATCCTACAAAGCAGACATATGGTGTCTGTTAAAGAGGACCTACACTGCAGAAGTATGAAGCATGAAAGAAGTATTTTTATTGCATGAAAACAAATCAGATGTGATCATCTTTTTTCTGTCTGACCTAAGGGAAGAATTGCCCGGTGGTTACTTTTATAATTATCAGGATGAACCAGTTAGACCCACATGACAATTAAGTATCTCAGGTATCAGTTCTGCACCATCCTCCCCCTCAGGCTGTAGGGAATTGCTGTTCCATAAGGTACAAAAAGTCCCTAGAAGTCAAATCATATTTCAAAGGGGAACAGATTTATTTCTGAACACCAAAGACAAGTAATGCAAGGCTTAAAGTTTAGTATCCATATATTATAATGCAAATACAGATAAATCATTCTTTTTTCATGAACTTTTCAGTAGGCAAACCCAACAGTTTCCTGAGGAGCTCCATAACAACATCAGTGTTCTGTCTCTAAAAATTCTCTCCGTAGTTACATATTAACTTTCCCAAGGCTGTCAGATTCCTTCTTGAAATGTTTAGATTTGTGATTACCAATTTTCTATTTAGATGCCCATTCTAGATCTGTTATTCACATGTTGCACAAACTTCCTGTGCTTCTGCACGTGAGCCCATTTGTTAACAGTAGATTGCCTTGTGCCCTGCTACGTGAGGCTGTAGCTGTTTCACAAAATCACAGAACAGTTGAAGTTGGAAGGGACCTCTGGAGGTCATCTTGTACTACCCCACTGCTCAAGCAGGGCTTTCTAGAGCCAGTTGCCCAAGACCATATCTAGACAGCTTTTGAGTATCTTCAAGGATGGAGAGGCCACAACCTCCTTGGGCAACCTCTGCCAGTGCTCAGTCACCCTCTCAGCAAAAAAGTGCTTCCTGCTGTTAAGAGGGAACCTCTTGAGTTTCAGGTTGTGCCCATTGCCTCTGGTCCTGTCAGTACCATGGAATTTAATTTTGGGGAAGTAAATGGACACTTTTAGGTAAGTTTTCTGTCAATACTGAGGTGTTAGCAATTTGTGGTACTAATGTTATAATAGTAGCAAAATTTTAGAGGTAGAAGCACTTTTTTTCTTTTCCCCTTTTCTTTCCCTTTTTTTAACCTTTTCTCTTGAATTCAGGGCAAGCATACAAAGAAGAGTCATTGTTACCCCCCAATGAACAGAGATCACCGCAGAATCATCCATGAATTAGCTCAGGTTTACGGCATTGAAAGTGTGAGCTATGACAACGAACCAAAGCGCAATGTTGTTATCACTGCAGTGAAGTACGTAATTCATTATTGTTTTCAAATCTATTAACTATGGTTTTAAATAATTGGATGCTTTTGTCATTTACTCGAATGAGCTTATTTACAATGTGATTTGTAACATGCAGTAACTTTAAGTAGAAACTGTTTTAAAGCAGTTTTTTAAGTGATAACTTCTTAGGCTTATATTTCCACTAGTCAAGTACATCTTCAGAGATGAAAATCCAATTAGAAATAAAAAAGCTGAGAGAAGATTTTGCAAGGCTGTTTTCCATTCATCTTAGCAGTAACTTCTTGTCTCTTTGCTATCAGCTGAATTTAATATAGGTACCAAAGGTAATAAATGTCAAAAAATTATGAAAATAAATTACTGGGTTTAGAAGTTGTATTTATAGTCAATTTGCACCTTCTTTGAAAAAATCTGATATTGGAACTCACTGGTTCTTCACTTACCTGAACTTGCCACAGAGTATACTTCCCTTTTAGTTAAAGGACAAAGAGGGAGCTGGAATTACTGTGAATTAAGGAGGTTTCTAAGCAAAACCAGAAGTATTTAGAGAAGACCCACAGAAGGGCATTTGTATTAGAGAAGGAAATGAAGGGAATATAGTTGGGAGACAAGCAAGGTTATTGCACTGGAGACAGTATGGGAAGGCTTTCCAAATCGGATATCTAGGCTTCCTTGATTCTGCTGCTCAGTGAACAGCATGTTTAGCACTGTGAGATTGTGATTTTTTTGACAGTTTTTTAATTGTAGATACTGACTTACAGTTACAAAAAACCTGTCACCTTCTGTGTTACTAGCATGCATGAGCTACTCCTGAACCTGGCTGTGGTTTAATAGCTTAGCTACAATCCTGATTTCTTCCAAGAGAGATGGAACACCAATTTGATACCTCTTTCTGTTTCCATGAAACAAGTTAAGATGCTCTTTGTTTCTAGTAAAGGAAGGTGAGAAAAGAGATCGTATTTGAAAAAGCTTATTAAAGAAAAAGATAAATAGGAGAGGAGAGATGAGAAATTAGTGAAGAGGATAAGGGTTCAGAGAAAGGAGCAGGACAGATGACTGTGCTTTAAAAGAGATGTATCCTGCAGCTTGAGAATGAGAGGCCTTCCCCTGGGGTTTTAGGAGAGATTGCACCTGCTCCTTCCTTGGTCTTGTTCAGGGAACAGTGTGCCATGCAGAATGCACATGCTGCTATTTCACCTCTGCCACTCCTACAGACACCAAGTGATCTACTAAGAATATTCTTCAGCAGCGTAGCAATGTTTCTTATTTCAATGGATTCTTCCAAAGCTTTTTTCATTGTCTTTTTATTTGTCCCTTTTTCAAGACATGAAAAACATTGACGTCTCAGACAAGTGACAGCTCAAGTTCCAGGATTATTTTTTTTTTTTTAGTATTTCACAACATCTGCAAGTCCAGGGGCTGGTCACCAGGAAGTCCAAATGGTTTGGCTCATTTCGTTTCATCCTGTTATCAACAATCCCCGTGGATTTCTATTATGGGCTCCTCTGAAGAGGGATAACTGAAAGTGATGCTAGGCAGAGAGACTGTTCTTCTTGACACTCCTCCTTTGTGTCATTGAAATGGCAACATCACCATGCAGGTTGGTCAGAGGAGTGAGAAAGTCACCTTGGTGCTAAGAAAGCTTCCTCTAACCAGGCTGTTTCTAGGAGCAAACACTACAAATCTTCTTTACCCTCAGCCCCTGCCCCATCATCATAACACCACATTTATAAGAGTTGGTCATATTAGGATCTCTGATGCACAGTCAATGTCTGATGACATAGAGAGCATTCCCAGTATTGACTGTCAAGGTTGATCTGAATTACAATTCTGGTGGTGTTTGAAGTATAAGACCCTGAGTAAATCCTTGCAAGTGCCCTTCTCCATGCTTCCCTGTTGGTCATCTTTGCAGTGTTGCAATACCAGATTCATTCTGAACCAGTTTCAGGAGTAATGTCCAGGCTGGTATGGTGAGAAGGGGAAGACTTTCCCTTCCAAGCTGGCACACGTACTTCACTGTACTTGTCTGTGGTTTTTTAAGTCTTTTACGTATTTCCTCCTTCTATGAATAACTCTGTATGTCAGAGCTAGTTAAGGGGTGTCTGCTTGTTGTTATGTAGTGACCACTGTTTAAGCAGCTTGTATGGGCTTCAGACATCCTGGAAGTGTTTTTAAGAAGTCTTCCATGTAAGACCCATCCTTTTCCTGTTCCTTCTAGGAGAAATAATAGGGTCAGTCTCTCCTCACGAACAAGACGACTTTTCAGGAAGGTGACAGGGTCCCTGCATATTGTTCTCGTGGAAAAAAGCACATCCTGCCACAGTCTCATCGTCATGTTCTCTATTATTATCCTTCACCCAAGATTTTGTTTCCTTTCAGTGAGGTCAATCTGGAGACAGTTCAGGAGTGGTTACCTGGGTTCAGGCTACACAGGACTAGCAGGAACAAAGATCTAAAGAAATTAAAACCCTTGTAATGACATGGAACACCCTGACCAGTTCATGGCAGTTGCATCACAGAAGGCAAAATCTTGTAAATCCCAGTGGCAGGGTTGAAAGGAAATTACATACTCAGAGGAAACAGAATTATTCTTTGATTTCTTTAAGGTTTTTTGGACACATTTCAGTACTTGATCTCCAGGTACAAGTTCATTTTACTTAGTAAGTTAACTGTCTCTGGAGTCTTTCTGGTATCTGAAATAACTTCACTTCCAATTTGACAGAGGTTCTGATGACTTCCTGAAGATACTCTATTACTTGAAGGACTTTTATTCTACCCTTTACTCTGTAGGAATTTTCTCCTCTGCCTTGAGAAAAAAAGCTAACTTTCTCCCCACTCCCTTTGCAATTACAAAGGTCTTTTCTAATGACTGTGTCTCAACACCTCTAACCTTTAAAGCTTTTTGGGCAATTTAAGTGCAAATAATGCAGAGGTCACCAGGCAAAGTTATTTTTAACAGCAGTCCTGCTCCAGAAAAGAGCTGTGTCTCTCTTTCACTATTTTTCCTTCAATCTTGACGTTGCTTGCCCTGAGAATAGTATGTGTTGCCTCTTGAGAGCTTACAACATAGGATATGTGAAGTCTGGACAATCAGGAGATTGAGAGCCACTTGCTTCATTATTCCACCCAAACTGTATCAGCTTTTGGAGACACTTCTCACAAAAACCTTCTCTATCTGAAAACTGATGAATCACTATTGCAAGGCTACCTGGAGTGAGTTTGGGACAGATTAGCAGGCAAAGGATTTCTGGTATTTTATACCAAAACAGATCAATGCTGATCCATCCTGGAGTTATGAAAATTAAACTTCCAGTCTTTAAGGAGAAGATAAGTTTGAGACCTGATATCCACAGTTCAGTTTTATACAACAGGCCATCCTGTCAGCGCTACCAGTGCCTTATAGTTAGCTTATAGTTACTGATGTTCTCTTGCTTTTCCCTGAAATGCTGCTAAAAATTTATCATCTCATCTTGGTTGTCTGGGGCAGGCAGTTGTCTTTTTTCTTACTTTGAAGATAAGTTAATAGAATGAAGAATGGCAACTTTCATTTCAAAATATCCAAAGTACTTGCAGAGCCTTTTGGTTCCATCTCTACAATTCTGTTACAACTGATGATAGATAACCATGATTTATGTTAGCAGGAAGGGAGAGCCTCCTTTCTTTCTCCTTGCTGGCAATTAGTTAGTCAGTCTGTGTTTTTTTTCTACTGTACACCAATTTAGTTGAATTCAGTTATTTAGTTTTTCAGTTGTTTTATTCCAGATGAGCTGAATCTGATTGGCTGTTTAGTTTCTTCTTCTTCTTTTTTTTTTTAACTAATGAATAGAAACATTCCCATAATTCTGGGGAGACTGGAGTTGGTCTAGTGGAAGTGGTGTATGCTTTTCTTCAGTGTGAGTTGATAGGTTTTTGTTTCTAAAGCCTCTGTGGTTCCACAGCTGGACAGTCTGCTGTATCTCTTCTGCTTCTTTTTTGTGTGTGTGTTTTGTTTTGTTTTTTTTTTCTTTGAGGGATGCTAAATCTTGTCAAAGCAAAAACAGGGCTAGCCCTTGATGTTATGAAAGCAAATTTGGTTCCAGAAGCTCCTCTAACTGTCCACAAGGCCCTGATCCCTCCTCATTTTAAAAGGTTTGATGTATTAACTGCCTACATCCTGGGAACATTTCACTTCAGAGCAGAGCTGCTCTATTTACTCTCTTGGAATGCAGTAACAGTCTCTTTTCTAGTAAGATTTTTTTTTCTTGGCTAATTATAGAAATAAATGCAGATGTGCTTTCCAAGTATTCTGTTTTCCTGCATTCCAGAACTCTCATTTATTTTCTTTTTTTGCTACAAAAGCAAGATTCAGCCTAATGTTTTAGAGTGAAGACAGACACCTTACTTTGCTTGGTGCGGACCTTTCTAGCCTTTTATTTTTTCCTAGTTACTTAGAGTAAATTGGGTTTCCTTGTTTTTCCATATCACTGTTTGTAAAAATGAAAGAAGACAACAAAATGTTCTCCCATCTGCCTTTGTCCTCTTTTAGTCTTTTCAGATAGAGCTCTACAGTTGAGAGGTAACTGAAATGAGAGTGGGAGCATTTGGCTTTAAATGCCAGGCTTGGAGCTGAAGGAGGGAAGGAGTTTTGACACATTTTATACAAAAGGGAAAAATCAGCTGTTCTCAACTGACAGGACACTATACTTGGTATTAGAATGTACATGTAAATGTAATATAATTTTGAAAAATCTTGACTCCACTACTTCTTTGGGAGCCCATTCCAATGCCTGATGACTCTTTTTTTAGTGAAGAAATTTTTCCTAATATCCAATCGAAACCATTCAGATAGAAATAAGAAAGCAAATCAGTTTAGTGTAGTGGAAGTTGTTTGGTTTCAAAATAGTAGTGTGGGTTTAGAGGAAGGTGCAAGAAGGATAAGAAATTGATCTTGACAAGGTTTAAGAATTTTAGTTTATATAGCTTATTCAGCCCCAGAAAAGTTGAAAAAGAAACTGTGAACAGAAAAGATACTGGACATTTTTCAGTCTTGCAGTTAAGAGTGACTGGAAGTTGAAATAAAGCAAGCTCAGTCCTGAAAGTGGCTTGTGAATTTATAGGAAATACTAAGACTAATCTCCACAGCCTGCTAGAGAGATGTGTGCTTGGCAATATATATTTTTTTTATTATTAGATGCTTTTTTGGGAACAGTCTAGGTTTGTGGGGTTTTTTGTTTTGTTTGTTTTGTTGTTTGTTTGTTTAGGTTTTATTTTTTTTAATATCATTCCTCTTTCTCCAGCCAGTGCAGCCTTTGGGCATGAACTGCCATACTGAAGTTGTGTGATTCCCAGCCAATATATGCCTAAAGTATATAAATATACATGCTAAAGTACACTATCCCCCTAGGTTGGAGAAAGTGCTGCTCTGCACCACAGCTACAGGGTGGTCCTTGCATTGCAGATGGGACAGGCACAAGTGGACTGCTTCCTTCCATGACTGTGATCACATAATAGATTGTAACTAGTGTGGAGGGCAGGAGGAGCTGGTTGTTTTTTTTCCTTTCCCTAATGCATAATGTTATTTTCCTGATCTTGTTCACCCGAGCCAGCTGACAAGGAAGAGGCAGTGTTGCTGCGTTGTTCCTGTGAGAGTGCTGCTTAGCAGGGCTGCTTTGAGTGATAAAGAAGTTTAATGTGACTTACTGCCAGAGTTTGAGAGTGTGTTTCCAAAACATTAGCTAACACGTTGTGAAGATGTAGTGAACTGTGTTCACATGATGCTAAGTTAAGCTGTTAAGTTGTTGATTCTGATCTTTCTCTTCTGTAAAAGAACAGATATGTTGCCTTTGAATGGAAGGTATTGCATTTTTGGTATTCTAACATTTGACAATGTTGTGCACTTCATAGTAGAAAGTAGCTATGCGCTGCAGGTGCAGAAAGAAAGGAGTCTGGGCACCAGCACTTGCATCTAGTGAGCTGCTCCTGCATCTTCTATAGACAGCAATCAAGAGACATTAAGAGTACTGGGTATCTTGTTCTTGGTAATGAAAATAGACTTTGCACACTGTTGGTCTCCATGGTTGGAAAATTAAATATTTGAATAGATGATTTAAGTGTACAAGTATGAACTCTGACACCAGAAACACTACTTAAAAACATAACCCTTTTGCCCTAACTTGTTAATGAATATAATTTCCTATTGAATTTAATAACCTTTCTTTTATTTTTCTAGAGGGAAGTCTGTTTGTCCAAGCAATACCTTAACTTCTGTGCTAGATAAAGAAATGCAGAGCAGGCCTCCGCCTCCTATTCCTCATTACAAACAAGCAGATAAGTAAGGAATTTGTTTTTAAAACAGTATTCTTCATTTTTGTGCGGAGTTACCTCAGGATAGCATTCCTGAGCTTCAGCGTTATACTCCCTGTTTCCTTGTTGTCTCAACCCACACACAGCTTTGGAGCTTGCACAGCTATTTCTTTTCACAGAAATAAACCTGAAATGAAATGCTAAGAAAATGTAGGATTGACTACGTGGTGTAGGAGTAGTAATATAACCAATACTGTGCACTTTAAAAAAATTTTAATAAAGATTTGATAGGAAGAGATGGCTGTTTTGGACACTTTGGAATGTTTTTTACCTTTATTTGTTCTGTGTAAGATAATAATGTTTTACTGGCATAAAATTACTTATTTGGACAAGTAGTAAATGTATTTTTCCTGTGTAGATATGACTGCACAGTTGGCTAAAGGTGAACTACCTTTTTCTCAGTGAAAACTACTGAAGATGGGCTATATAAGGCTTCTTGGTGAATAGCCTAATTAGAACAGTCTTTACTTTGTATGACCTGCCAGCTTCGGGTACCTGTAGTCATCTTCTAGTGAGCAAACTTTTTAATGAGTGCCTTATTCTTTGTTCAGGTTTGCCTTTCAGAACTTTTCTCCTCCC
This sequence comes from Mesitornis unicolor, assembly GCF_000695765.1. Classification (NCBI taxonomy): domain Eukaryota; kingdom Metazoa; phylum Chordata; class Aves; order Mesitornithiformes; family Mesitornithidae; genus Mesitornis; species Mesitornis unicolor. Next base: position 45,917 of record NW_010156292.1, read on the forward strand.
GGTTATTTCCAAATTAGCCTTTGAAATCACGTTCTGTGAAGTACCATTTGCAGAAAGGGACAGCTTAATTCTGCAGTAACTATTGCAGTAGCTATCCGGTGTTTGAAGTGCTGCTGGGATACAAAGTAAGGTGTTCTGAGAAAGTTTAAATTGTTTCAGAACCAAGTATCTAGAGCAAAACTCATGTCTAAGCGCATGTTATTCACTGATACAGTGTGCATGTGCACACTGAGACATCATGGGAGTTTGTCATTTCAGTTTACTTAGTATCTTGTTTTTCCTGCAGATGAATGACATTTAGTATTCTTACAATTTCAGGAGTAGTGGAAACAGTGGTTTATCCAAACCATTAAAAGAAGAGCCGGTAATTGACTACTTTGATGTCCAGGACTGAAGCGGTTGATGACGAATTGTGCTGTAGAGGTGAAGATATTAAATTATTGTGTGAGGTGCTTTTTGGTTATCCGTCAAATGATCAGTTGTCCGGCGTATTCATGATTTAACATCTAAAATTACATTGATTGTGATACTTTAAAAAGTTATGTATTTTTACAGTTTATGTAACTGCATAATACTTAACAGTTGTATAGCTTTTTAAACCTGGGTTTGGTGCAAATTTTTATCTGATGTGCTGTCAGAGTGATGTACATTTCCACTGGTGCATTTAAAGTGAGAGAACCAGTAATCAAATATATTTTTGAGGGTAGTAAGAACAATGATAAAACTCAGATTTATTTTGACATATCTCACACAAGTTAAAATAGACCAGAAAGAATCTGTGTTAAAAACACTGATGAAAATATTCTTAAAACGTTATTGTATTTTATTAGTTCACTTTTGTGTTGATGTGTTAAATTTGGGCATTTGAGTTACTCTTCTGCATGGAAGGAAACATAAAATTTAGTGCAAATCTGAATATGTACACTAAGTGCCCATTGAGAACACAGGCTTCCTTTGGTATCCTGAAGAACCAGGATTTGGGGAAGGTGGGAATTTAAGACTTATTTTGCTTTATCTCAAATTTGATGTCTTTAAAAAAAATAAAACCACCACAAAAACAAACCAAAACCAAACCCACCCCCCAAAATAACCAACACAAGAAAATTATTAGTACTTTGTTATTCAAGACCTTGAACAAAACCAGACTTTATCTGTTGTTTTGTTTCTGTTTGGTTTAATTTGTATTTAGATATGTTAGCTTGATGGTCTTCTGGGTTTTTTCTTTTGCATGGTTTTATTAGGGGTTTATAATCTTTTTTTCATACTGTGCAAGCTGAAGCGGAATATGGGAAGCTTGGTTTAAGTATGTTATGAATTTGGAACAATATTTGTAAAATTTATAAGATCATCTGTCTAAATTGTTTGGCAATGAATGATCTTTGTTTTCTGGGAAGTGCTACAAACAAAATGGGATGATGGTTTAAGCAGAGAAACAGTTACCATAGTGGTCTCATAGAGGGTGAATTGTTCCAGGTGATGAGTTGAGGGAGGTGAGTAAGCTATCTGGAAGAGGAGATTGTAGGTCTGATCAGAAGAGCTGGCACAGCTCTGAATTTGAGTAATACCTGTTCTCTTGAGGAGAAGGTTTTTTTGAACTAGTAACTTCAGTAACTCTGACGCTGATGCACTCTTTCTTGTTCCTTGTGTCTGACTAGAGGCGAGTCCCCTGTACAGCATCAGAACTGCAGCTAAAAGGGGCTTTGTGTCATGAAAAACCAGGTCTAGCAGGAGGCTTGTCATCTGTTTTTTGATGTATTTTTCAGCCAGCTCACTATGGTGCAGTGTGAGGTTTGTTGCCAAGAAGATGGAAAGTGGTTATCCATACATAGATTCACTTACAGTTATCACACAACCCTGAGCCTTAACTGTGCAGCGTTCTGTGGCTGTATTTCAGCTTGAACAGCTTGTGAAAACAGGAAAGGATAAGCAGCAAACTAACAGACTGTATCTGTCCTCCAGAATGTTTTGAAAATTAAAATGCATGCTGTTATTGCCTGGTTTTGTAGGAGCTTATTATCTCTCAAAAAAGAAAAAAGGCATTCTCACATGTTTCTAAACATGTGAAACACATATGCTCCAGGTAAAACAGTTACCAGTTACCAGAAGGATTCTCAACCCTCAAGATTGTTCAGACTTTTAATTTGCATGTAGTGGTTTAAATTGGTTTAACCTTTTTTGTCTGCTGTTTTGTAAACAGAAATGAGAAATAAATTAACATAGCTTATATGGCCCTTAATTTCTTAAGCAAATTGATGTTTGATTCTACAAGGTATACTGCTTTGCAAAATTCAGCTGAAGAAATAAGTTGCTCAGCGTCTATCCAGGAATGTATTTCTTCGGTCCCTTCATTGTGAGGAGTGTGTCTGTTCCAGGGCTTGCAGACAAGTGCCAGCTCAGTGTGGTCAGACGAAGGCTAATTCTGGTTTTGAGACTCAAAGCTATGTTAATATAGCACTGTTTCCAAGCTAGTAACACCTGTTAGGTGTTATGCGTACATAGTTACACTGCTGAGGTAGGTTCTGGACAGGAGGTGGCACACGCGTCTGGTGAGCTGAGAGAGTAAAATCAGTTGCACGTACACTGGAGCACACGCAGTTGATATACCACAGGTAGACCTAATATTACAGAAAACCAAAGCCATTTAGTGGATAATAAACAGAATAAAGCTGAAGCCTATTAACTTTTCACAGTTTCACATTAATATAGCTGAAACTTCACATTTGCACCTCTGATTTGAAATTTAAAACTGAAAAGGTTTGAATAGCACTATATTTAGCTCTGCTCTTTGAGATTTTTATCAGATTATGGCTTTAACATAAAAATGTGAACCTTGGTGAGATGTACTTCAGCAGTCAAGTATTCTGCACTGCTATTAATGAGAAAACGCAGGTAATAATCTTCAGCTTCTCGAGATGAGACTAATAATTATTACTGAACCTGTTCATACTGAAAAGTCAACTCTCATAACTAAACCTCTTAACTATGTGAATGTTAAAATATTTTTATAGATCTGTACATTACACATCTCTATATCATGGTGGCTCGAGTGTATCTGTAGTTACGAAGCAAGTCACATGTACAGAAACATTTATTTTGAAATGCATTTTAATAACTTGGTTAAAAACATGATACCACACATTTACCTGAGAAAGTAATACCAAAAAGGAAGTATTGATGTCTTTCTTCCCAGAACATGGTTATATAGCCTTAAGAAGGAACTCAGCAAAGTTTAACAGTGGTGCTGTCCTCTCTCTTCTGGTTTGCTTTTGCTGCAATGTATCTGTAACTTTCATATGGAATAGTACTAAAGGCTGTAGTTTTGATATCTGTGATAATTCATCTTCATATTGCACGTGTGCCTCATGGAAGTATTTTTCAAATAGCTACTTTGTAAATCTGAGCTGGACTTCACACCTTTTATCTAATAGAAGAATGAGTGGATAAAAGAAACGTTTGCATCAGTGAAGTCAGTGACAAAAATCCTATTGGCATCACTGGAACCAAGACTTACACTTCGATAGGCTAGTAATTTTCCACAGCCCTAAGAATGATACTGTTTCTTGTAAATTTATTTGAAAAAAGTAATCTGCAATAAGCATCTTTTGAAATAAATTGTGATGTCAGTTGGAATTCATGCAACCTCATGAAGTGCTTTTAAAATTGTGCATAAAATAAGCAGATACTTTGGCATTTGGGCTGTGCTATTACCTATCTATATCGTTTAACATGTTTAAAGTGCTCTGAATATTCAGTGCTTGGGTTTAATCTAAAATTGTGTAAGATGCGTAAGTAGACTTCAATACCACTGTTTCTGTGGCAGTTTCATACAATATCTGCTGCATAATGAAATCAGCGAAGTAAAATTGTTCTAAAACACTTAAGTTATTTGTTAAGTTTTATATTTGACTTGATTTTTTTTTTCAAGTTCCTGTTATGAAATTACTTTCTTTATAAACCTAAAATAAATCTAAGTTGAAAGTTTGGTGCTTTGGACTTGTTTGCAAGCTTTGTCTTGGCATTCCAAAGTTGGAAGACTGAGATATCACTGAGAAACAAAGTGAGGGGAGTCCTTTTCCTCAAATTTTGAAATACGAGGTGTGATTTCCTGGATTTGAAGTGATTTCAAATGAATGCTGTAAGGAGAATGAACCAGGTAAAGAAAGACTCCCCAGCAAATGGAGAGTAAGGATTATTTGCTGCCTTCTTGGAATTCAGATGTACAGGAGAGTTGATTATCAGACTAGAAATGTACATTTTGGTTATCTGAAAAACCCTTTACTATGTCAGCCTAAATGCTACTTGGGAATAAAATGTATTATTTTAACTTGTTGTCTCTTCATTGTTTCTCCACCATTCAGTTGTAATTGTGACTGCAAAGAAGAGAGGTATGGGGCAAAGGGGAGTGAGGAGTAACCTCACTTAAAAGTCTCTGTGGGCATTAGATTTAGAAAATGCAGGATGACAAATGTTAGTGGGGGGGTGGTGAAATCTTTGCTGACACAGTTCAGTAGGTGGCAGGGAAACTCAAAAAGTGAGCAGTCTGAAAATCAGAAGTTTGAAATTATTGGAACTGCTTCTTCAACTTCAATACCAAATAATGCATCTCCAATGTCAAAAGCCACAGAAATGAAGAACAGCAGCAAAAAATTACAATGGCGTGACCTGATATTTTAGATGGAGTATAAAATGGGTCAAGGAAACTCAATAAATGATCTGAGATTGAAGAGTTCTTGGAAGACAGCTGAAACCCTTTTATGTTACTGCTTCAACTGCCAGTAAGTTAAGACTTTTCTCAGGATATTTTGGAGGATGAAGACGGCACATAGCAGGTATATGAGCATTGCAAAGCAGATCTTAATGGGAGATCTCTTCCTGAAGAAAAATACTTTTGGTTCAGTCACAGTCGGACTGTCCTTGACTAGGAGGTGACCAAACTTGTTATCAGTGTGCATAAGCGGCAGCAGAAGAGACAAATCAATTTTGCTTTCTGTTCACTATCTTGGCCTTGTTTGGAAATAGTCATTCAAGTCATGGCATGTTCACAACAGTCCCCTATTAGGTTAAAAAAAACCAAACACATGCTTAGATGGGTGCTGCTGTTCAAACAATGTTAGTTTTTGAGTATGTTAGACTTTGTAGATGCTGAATTCCCAACAGCAGCCTTGCTGCTTAAAATGCTGCTGCATTTGTTACCAAGATGGTGAATCTTAAGATGGTTGATGTGTAAATTTTTTAATGTCTATACACTTGTTCTTTAACCATGAACCAGAATGGCAGAGACACTAGGAAGGACATCTTTAGAAAAGCTGTATTTTTGGCTACTTCTGAGCTCTAGACTGGGTTTCTTAGTCTTTGTCATCTTGAGATTTTTGGAGGAAGTAATGCAGCTTCCTGAGTAGGGGTAATGAGACCATGCTGCTGCTATCCAGGGAAAAGCCAGCTCCCAGGAGGATCCTAGGAATCCTTCAGTGTTGACAGGACCCTATTGCAGATAGCAACATGTGGATCCTTTCAGCTTCCAGCCAAAGGATAGGGGTGTGTGCCTTTATATTCAGTGGGTGAAATCTGCTGTTGAATATTCTTTGCTTCCTTCTAGAGCAGGGCTGTGGCATAGGTGAGGTACACTTGCTGCGGTTGAAGCTTATGTCTTATTGTGCTGCCCTGTGAGCTAGTGTTTCCAGCACTGTATAGTTTTTTTTTGTTTAAGTCAGTGTGTCCAATTTTACATTTCTATGGAAAATACAGGTGTTTCTCACAATAGAAAATTGTTTTCTTCTGCTGAAAGAATATTTTTTCAGAGCACAGATCAAGGCATAGTAGCCTGTTCCAATGCTTGACAACTCTTTTAGTAAAGAAATTTTTCCTTATATCCAATCTGACCCTCCCCTGGTGCAACTTGAGGCCATTTCCTCTTGTCCTCTCACTTGTTACTGGGAAGAAGAGACTAATCCCTACCTTGCTACAACCTCCTTTCAGGTGTTTGTAGAGAGCAATAAGGTGTCTCCTGAGCCTCCTTTTCTCCAGCCTCAAAAACTCCAGTTCCAGCCACTCTTCCCCAGGCCTCTAGCACTGCATGGGGTTGTGAACCAAGTGCAGGACCCAGCACTTGACCTTGTTGGACCTCGTACAGTTGGCCTTGGCCCATGGATTCAGGCTGCCCAGGTCCCTCTGAAGAGTCTTTTCACCCTCAAGCAGATCAACACTCTCACCTAACTTGGTGTCATCTGCAAACTTACTGAGGGAGCACTCAATCCCCTCATCCAGATAATTTGTAAATATATTGAACAGAACTGGCCCCAGCACTGAGCCCTGGGGAGCACCACTTGTGACCAGCCACCAACTGGATTTAACTCCATTCACCACCACTCTTTGGGCCTGGCCATCCAACCTGTGTTTTACCCAGCAAAGAGCACGTGTGTCCAAGCCATGTGCAGCCAGCTTCACCAGGAGAACGCTGTGGGAACCTCAAAGACTTTACTAAAGCCCAGGTAAACAACATCCACAGCCTTTCCTTCGTCCACTAAAGTGGATCACCTTGTCTTAGAAGGAGATCAGGTTAGTCAGGCAGGACCTGCCTTTCATGAACTGATGCTGACTGATCACCTGGTTGTCCTGAACATGCCATGTGGTGGCACATCCAGGGGATTTGGAGCTAGGCAGTATGTAGAATACAGGTTTGTTAGCTTAGGCCAGGTACCACTACAGGAACTGTGTGAAATGTTTCTTTTAACCACTCATCTTTGAACCTGGTGATTATGCTCAGCTCCATCTTAAAGATATCAGCGTGCACAGGTCTTTATATTCTCCCACTATTAATTTAAGCAACATGAAAGTGGAGAGAAGTTTAGGCTGCATCAGTACTCGCCTACAGAGTAAATGAAAGCTGTGTTTTTCATCAGACTTTCCTCTTGGTTATCGTTACTGTAAGAACAGGCGGGAGCATAGGACACAGAACACTACAATCTGTCATTCTAAAATTATAGACATATGAGTACTATTTAATTAAATAATGGTAACAGTGACCTCTGTTTTTGCTGGGAGTTTTTCAGGACTTGGAGCAATGAAAGAAGCAAGAGATGTGCAGCTGTTAATTGGTGCAAAAGAGCTGCCTCACAAACTGGGGTGATCTGTGCACATATTGAGATCGCCCTGCCTAAAGACCTACTGCATGCTAGATGTGCATCATCTTCCTATCCGAGGGGAAAAAAATTGGGGTATGTTTAAGCCAATCAATCACCATAGATATGCCAACACCTCCTTCCCCTTTTCACACGGTCAAGTTTATCACAGTGTTAAAGATGTCAGAAAGTTGTTTAGGGCAAGAAACTTTGGTGCTGTGTTAGTCACAGGTGGTGTAGTCTCATCTGTAACCCTATATATTGCCAGCTCTGCTTGTTGCATGGCTGTGCAGTTAACATGGATGCAAGATGTGCAGCTCTGGGAATGTTTGCAGAAGCACAAGTCTCTGGCCATTAAAAAACAAATTGCTTATTTGGCTTTGATTTTTTGTGAGAAATGCAAAGCCTGTGCAGAAAGTATCACAGATGTAGAGGCTGGAAGAATGGAATATGCTATGGATAGATCTGTAATGTAAACGAGTACCTGTGCTTCAGAAATCTAGAGGCAGGGAAGGGCTATGCTTTTATGACATAAAGGGTATGCAGAAAACAGAGATATGCATTCCAAATTACATTTTTGCCACGGAGTTAGCAGTGGAACTACAGCAGGATGCTGCCCACCCCCTACCGCCCTCCCCAGCTTCAAGCCTGCTAAGAAGCTTGCAGACACCTCAGCCAGCGCCAAATTGCCCACACTTACGGTTCCTACCTACACATTCTCCCGAAGTCAGAGGTTTTGTTCTGTGGGGTTTTTTTTCCATTTTAGCACGCAATGCTGCCTGTGTCTTTCAGTACAGTGGGTCATTCTGGCAGCTTGGATCAGGGTACACGGGTCTCTTGACCGGACTCACAGGATCAGCCTCTTTGCATGGGGCAGGGCTTGCTTGGGGATTTCTTGGTGGCCTTTTATGACTGCATGTGCTAACTTGTTGGTGTTCCCCTATGCCTTTCAGGTTGAGGGTCCACACTCTTAGGTTGCTATTATTACTGTTAATATTGCATCAAGTGAACAGTGTAAAATCTGTGGGCAGTCTATAATACAGTGGTCTTGCAGCAGTGCCACATAGCCATCAGTGAGGAAGAATAGGAAAGGTGTCCACAATTCAGTGGTTTAGGAAGGAAGAGGGTGACGGTGTGGTAACTTGCTCCAGCAGCTAGAATGAGGTCAGCCAGAGGAGAAAAACAAAACAAAACAAAACAAAGATGGACAGAGATACAATTTTTCAGTTATGGTCAAGAATACATTTGGTGAAGTTGGCATGTTTCAATTAAATTAGCCCAGTATCACCTGGCAAATAGGTGGGGTTTTGACTGTGGGAAAGTTAAATAGAAACAGCAAAGGTGGTACAGGGCTGGCCTGGCAGACAACATACAAAGAGAGACAGCTATCTTTGTTGTTATGGAGTAATGGGATGCAGTTGACTGATCTAGAAACAGATATAAACAGAGAATATGCTAGCAGAAAGAAGCTGTGGCAGGGCGCACAGGTGGATGTGAGCAGTGAACCCTGTGGTTGCAGCCATACTCTCTGGACCACCTCTGCTGCTTGGTTTTGATCAAAATTCAGCCCTGTGACGAAGTCATGTAAAGAAACAAGTTCCAGAGCTTGAGCTGTGACTAAAGGTCAAATGACACTGAGGAGAGCAGCTGTGACTCAGGGTCAAATGACACTGAGGAGAGCTGAGAAAGAGCTTTTAGCCTTGTAAAAAAGTGGTGGTATCTACATGCTTCACGAA
>NW_010156292.1:54801-55278 GCF_000695765.1 Mesitornis unicolor
CCAGAGGAACCATGTGATGGCCACAACTGCAAGTCTTCTCCCTCTCTTCCCTGCCCTCACTCAGATCAAGGCTGCATCTATTCCCTAGTGTTTCTAGGTTTCCCATTCTCTCAACTAGAGAGGAAATCACCTATTTCTCCACATTCAAGCCCGAACACATTGTATACAATTACCACAATCAGTTGCTTCCAGTCTCTTCCTATGTGACCTTTCTCATGGGCAGTTTATTCCACCTATGTTCCATTTTTCTCTCATCCAAGTGTAAGGACAGGTCTTCTTCACAAAGCCTGTGTTTAAAGGAGGTTCTCGCAACAGTTTCTGAGCTAATTGAGCAATTTCTGACTCCTTCCTCTGATATGACTTGCTGCTGCCTGTTTCCCTGGCTTTGACAGGATTAATAATCAACTCTGGCTAAGGATGTATTTGGTCTCCTTGCTCTACTCCTGTAGAAACTCCTGTATGAATCCCTAGAATGTC
>NW_010156293.1:0-6885 GCF_000695765.1 Mesitornis unicolor
CACTCAAGATGACCTGTTCCATGACTTTCCATTTCTCACAAAGACGCCAAAATCACCTTAATCAAAGTATCTTTCCCAAGTATTAGAGACAGCAGTAAAATCAACTAATAGGATCACTGAAGATTTCACATGTTTATGGAAACCTGATTATCTCCAAGTTATAACTTGGCAGTTTGTTGGTGCAGGCTTTCAAGCTATTTGTTCATTTTTTCCCTTTATCTCCCCTAGTAATCAGCTCTGAGAATTAAATTTAGATTAGACATTCACTAATATGATAAGAAATTTCTTCTAGTTAGGTCAGACTTCTTTCCTTTCTTCTTTCCTTCTCTCCTTTTCCTCACATATATGTAACTAAATACTCCAGATCCACTGGCAGGAGCTTTGTCAGTTTTCCAGCAGGCAGTTTTGAATTCAACCAAAGCACCATTTTGCTTTGCAAAGCAAAATATAATGAGTACACTTTGAGTCCAAAAGGTTAGTTAGATGGATGCGGAGTTGCCATATGGCACTCTGTGAGTTACTGCCTATATTGTATGTGCAATTGGACAACAATTAGACTAATAGCTGCTTGTATTCATTAACTGTAGTAGCAGAAGTGTAATAAAAACAAAAATAGTTTACTCCTGATTATAAGAGGTGCACAGTTGAATATAACAAACAAAATTTCAAATTTTGAAAGGTTAAGATTACTTAAGATGGCTGTAAACCAATGTTTATTGGTTTCTGAAGCCTGGGATCTGCTTGATTCTTAAATAAAACAACTTTCCAAATCTTGGCCAATATAGTCAAATTATAACTTTCAACAGATAACATAAACCCAGCTTTTCTGAGAGGCATAGTTGTTATGCCTTACTTACAACTTGCTTACAGTTGCCTAGAATGAACAATTAAGATTACTTAATACTTCTAATGTTAATATATGTACCATCTCAATGAATTAAAGATTGCATGTAGCAAAAAATGCACCCATTTCCAATTAGATCCTGAGGTTTCTTCTAGCTCCATACTTCTGTTATTGTAAAGCAAGAGTCTCTTCAGCTTTCAGAGATAAAAGTTGCATGCACAGTCTCATCTGACACTTTTTTTAATTCCACTAGAAGGTTTTTTTCATCAGCTATGTTTTTTGCAGCAAAGATGCTTTGATATGATAACTAAGATGGTATAAAAATTCTGCTCTCCTTGTAGTTCATTGATGATGTAAAATTTCTAGGATTTCATTAATGTAGATGAATTATTAAAGTAAATTTAAGACTCCCAAACTTGCTACTAATTTCACATATTTTATAAGCAATATGGGTTTTTTCTTCTAAGTTTAGCGAAAAACTGACAGGGTAAAGATTGCTCTGAACTATCTCTCAGCCTTCTGATTCAGCCTCAGATCCTTTGTGTGCCTCAGCATTTGTTTCTCTTCTGTTGTCTGTCTTTCAAAGGTCTCACATTCTACAAATCAATTTCTACATAATGAATCTTGAATGTGAACCCCAAAGTATGATTTCTGAGGGAAAAGTAAATATTTGCTAAGGTGCTGCAAGCATTACTTGTTTTGACTATTGAAAATAAGTAATTTTGTGCTTGATGTTGTCCAACTTTATCTTTCAGCCTTTGAATATTCTTATGCTTTCATCTACTAGGCTAATGATATTGTATTCAAAAATATTTCTCAGAAAATTACAAATGCTGAGTAATTCACTGAACTACAGTTATTACTGAGTAATCATGTTATCTTTCAATTAAGCCTAAAATATCAAATCCTCACAATCCCTTGGTATCTTTTAATTTTTCCATAGTAGGGCTTCTTGTCCTTCACTTTTGTCTTAGAGACACAATTTTATCTGTAGAGTTGAGTAAGGGTTGTGTTCTGGTAACCTAATGAGTGTCACTGTACCAGCAGACTTCCCTCATTTTTACCACTTTCTTCATCTTCTGTCAAAACAGGTCTATAGTAAAAATGAGAAGTACTCTGGGACCAAGATTTGATTTTTGTAGGAAGGAGCTGAAATCAAATCAACTGATTAGATCCTCATACGGCCTACGGGAGTTGTTCCTGATGGTCTTTGTACCTAAGTTAGCACTACATTTAAAAACCTATCACTGTCTTTCAATTTAGTTAACATATGCAGTGTTAATGTTGTATTAACTTATCTACTTTGCTTTTAGTCAAAATCCAGGTCTTCAACAAGTCTTGCCTATACCTCTATCTGCTAACTTTATGAACTTTTAAATAAAGAAGATACTTATTTAGTTTAACTAAAGTTATTTCTTCTAACCTGTGTAATAAGAATGCCTTTGATGTAGTAATCGCCCAGAAAGCTTTTTTATTTTTTACACTGTCAGCAATGGGAAATTTATATTAATGAATTAATTTTTTTTTTTGAGACCAGAAAATCAAGCAGCCATTTTTTTTCCTTGTGTCCTGCAAAGCCCAAACCAAAGTTCAGACAAGCTTTATATGTGATTCAAAATGCACTGAATAACCAGTTAAAACACATTGTCTGTGAAGACTGATAAAGAAAGAACAGAGTAAGAGCTTATTACACAGTTCTTGGCTTCTCAATGATTTGTTTAGGTCTGCATACAGTTCTTCAGATTTTACATGTCCTTACACACAAAAGCGTCTTCTCATCTTTGCTGAGTAAAATGATTATGGGTGATGCAGAATAAACATTAAAACAACCAAGATCACATACACATGAAGTCTGGAGAGCATAATCTGTCAGTGTTGTGACATTTTAATGAATTACTTAAGGTAATTGATGCAATTAAAACATTTCAGCCTGATCTTTTCTGTAAGGGTAATCTTCAGTTTAAAAATACCTAATGTAATTGGGTCATTTTTGATGAAGGACAAGTGTTGGATTATGCCAGTACTTTGAGGTTAAGCAGAGACTGAGGTTTCCTCAAAAGAGAAACACAAGTCTCAACAATTTTTTAAATCTGAAAGATTCTAGGCATATTTTTCTGCAAATGCTACAAAGGAATTGCAATTTAGATAATACCATGTTTCCGTGTTTCAGCAGTTTGGTGTGGATAGAGTGCCTCTTGGGCTTCTGTGAATTCTGTTCAAGTCTTTACATAATCAGATATTTTATTGCAATCAATTAGGCTCAAAGCCTGGTCTAATTTTTGGCTTTTTTGAGCATGCAAATTCAGCCTGAATTACATAAAATACTGCAGCATGTCAAAATGCTGATATGAAAGGATGAGATGGAGTTTATTTAAACTTGAAGCTCTGTGGTTTTAGCCTTTTTTTTTAATGTACTTATCATGTTTTAATTGACAGTGTTGAACAAGAAAAAAGGTCTCTTGTTAATTGAAATCCACAGTAAATTCCCATCAATGCCAGAAAAGATGCTGTAGTCCAGTGAATTAAATTGCTATATCATATTTCAAAAAGTAAGCATTAATATTCTGGTAAGGTTATCCTTTCCTTCACAATTTCTATTAGTTATTTTCCATCATGCAATTATGGATTAATTACTTCCTAACACTTTTTAATATATCAGTGCTTTGTAATGGTTTGAATTTAGCAAAGAGGAGGTACAGTCCATTACACATAATTGACATTGCCATTATTAATACATTCAACAGCAGGTTGGCAAGGTTCACAATATAAGCCACATCCTGACTTCAGAAGTAAGCAGAGTAGACCTCATTATGACATCTGAAGTTACAAAATTTGGAAAAAAAATGTAAATGTTTTTTCCACAATCAAAATAAAATTAAAAACCTTAAAATAGAAAGAACCTAGCTTTCTTTTAAAACTTTTTTTTTAATATTTTAGTTTAGTGTGTCTGTATTTAGAAATTTTTCTATTTTAATGATTTGTGTTTTAGCAAATTGTGCCAGTGTTTTGGTATTAAAATAAACTGATATGTTAAAGACCATTTAAAATAAAACCGTCTCATGCTTAAAGCCACCAAAAATCAAAGTAATTGTCTTTTGCCATCTTTCTGTGCTCATTGATATCGCAAGCTCAGGGAGAAGTAAGTGATTAAAAGAAGCCAAACTCTCAAAATACCAGCCTCCACACTGCAATGTGTAGTTTTCATCATGATTGTTTTATACAGAAGATGTTCAGCAGTATGGCTGGTTCATTAGCTCTGGGTTGTGCAATACCCAAGTATAAAGTTGGCCTCATTTTCATAGCTGCTTACAGCTCATAATGAGACCTGTGTAATCTTGCATTTGCTGTACTGTAGGCTAGTAGCTTTGAATAGGGATCTTAATTAAAAGGAGCGTGGTAATATGATGCTTAATTTGTGTAATAAATAAGCCTGAATATAAGTAGGGGTATATTCCTGTTGCTGTATGATTCTAACAAATATTCACAAGTCTAGTCAAAGAAAATTATATTCTATAGTAAAAATTAAGAAAAAGAATTATACATACTTATATGTATACACATATACATATATATATATCCTCTGTCCCCAGTGCAGCCTGTTAATCCACCATCCCAGTATACTATCTTCTATCTCCTTAACCATTTTCCTTCAAGGTCAGTGTTTCCAGTCCATAGCCCATAGTCACTGACATTTTCCTGTACTCCTACTGTACACACCTGCTCTCCTCCAGACTGAGACCCACACCTCAAATTCTTCTGCTACTTGAGGTACATTGTATCTCAAGACCCCAGTGGCATGTACATCACTCTTACCCTCTGCCTACATCTTGAACCAGCAAGGCAGTTTCCAAGCTGCTTGTACTACTGCAGAAGCAATCGTCCTAGCTCCTTAAAGAAGGTGATCCTGAGCAACAGCTGCAGTTATCACTGCACTCATAGGCAGTTTTAAAACTTCTGGTCCTTACAATGACTGACTCTCACATCATCCTGGCAGATGTTTCTTATGCAGTGAAAGATGAGATGAGATGTGGGTTATTCCTAGATGGGAGCTTTGTATTCAGAATAGCTGCAGTTCCACTCCGTGGAAGTGATCTACTGCCACTGTGCCATGGGGTTTTCATCGCCAATACCATTAGAACCTACAACCCCGAAAGGTACTGTGATACATACATGTGGATTGCCTTCAGACAGATGGAAAGTTTGTTTGAAGTTGGCATTATTATAATTGTGTGTCATTTGCTTGTGTAAAAATCTAACCAGGCAAAAAGCTTGCATTATTCCTAGAAGCATTAACCATTTAAGAGTCTTATATATTTTGACTCTGTATTTTGAGTCCTGCCCTGTTTTTTAAGAGGTAGCTGTATAAACAAAATAATATTCTCATAATTTGTAAAGCATCATGAGTAATTGAAAAAAAAGGATAAATAGTTTAAAAATCAATGGAGATTGTTGATATATATTGCCAATCAGGAGCTACCATAAGTTGTATTAATAAACAGTGATCTCTTATTTGTCAAAATTCTTTGCAAATGTTAGAAATACGTTATTATAAGAGTGTAGTAAAAATATATAATTTACATTTGTTCAAACTTTTATTTCATTTTATTCGGTATGCTACTGTCTTTGCTGTGCACTTCAAAGAGATTCAAGCCAAAACTTACAGATTCTGAGCTGAGACAGAACTCTCTCAGCAAAGGATGACACATTCTCTCACAATGTCCAGGTCAGCCTCCTCTCTGCTTCTGTTCCTATTTTGTTCACCACCACCAGCATCTGAGTGATTGTCCAATTTCATAAACTATTGTGCTCGCATGACATTGCAAGTGAACTACACAGCCATCAGAATTTGGTGCATCTCACGATCCTGGAGCACATGTCAAAAGCTGCAAGGTTACTGGCCTTCCAGGCTCCATGCTGTAGTCTCTCTACACCACTGTTCTTTCTTTTCCTTCGGCCTGGCCTAACTGAGCTTATATCTTTGCATGGTCTTCATTTTCCTACCTGGTTCATCCCTAATTTTATTTCTGTTTTTCTATTAATTTCACCACTGAGCCCTGCTCTTGTCTCACTGTTGGTCCCAGGATGGCTTTTATAACATGGATATGCTGTTGGCTTGAGAGCCTCACTTCTAAACTGGTTGAGCTATTCAAACTCAAGGCTTGATAGAATTAAAACATTTCTGGGTAGCGTGGTGAGGTTAAGATGACTGGTTATAACCTTTGAACAAGAGCTATGCACCTCTGTTGTCAGGTAGGCCATGAATCTTCTGCAAGCATTAAACAGAAACTGCAGGCTCTTTGATAGTTAAAGACCTTTCGCTGCATGAATTTGCATGATTATCTGAGGTGGATTTGGAATGGGAGCTACAGGTTTGAAAGGAGTAGGTGGGATGAGTTTTGGGGTGAAATCTGCTGAATTATTTTTTCTCCCTGAAAACTGAAGATGAACTGTGCTTTGAAGACTGGGTGGTAACAAATAAGACAGTACACTTTCCAACACTTGGAAAAAATATTAATTAATGGATACCTTGGAGCTATGCATGAAGTTGCTGGATGAATTTAATAATCTAAATTATGAGATCAGTGTGGAATTCATCTCACGCAACTTGAGACATTTACAACATATGCTGTAGGCATATACACTTAAGCAAGTCACTTGAGGCTTCTCTTTAAAGTCAATGGGAGAAACAGAAATTGATTCATTAGGCCCATTATAGACAGGCAATTTAGAAAGAGATTTACTCCCTATTTCTCCCACTGACCTTGAAGAGAAGCCTCATGTGACCAACTCAGCTTTTCAGATCTGGTTTTAGTCAGACAAATTTCTCCTTTATGCTCCCAACATAGTTAACTTTCACTAGGTAAATCAAAGGAGAAGCCTACTTTAGGCACTTGGAACTGTCCTCTTGCTTACTGCTGAGAGCAAAATAAAACCAAAGACTAGATGTAATATTTCAGTTAGACATTTACAGATTATACATAGTGAATTCCTTTGCTATCATTTTCACTGTATACATTGGTGGCAATCTAAGAAGCAGGAAT
>NW_010156293.1:6916-26464 GCF_000695765.1 Mesitornis unicolor
TACTAGTTGAGTTGGTAGAACATGCACATGCTTTTTATGTTACTTATAACTAGAAAGGGATAGATTGAAAAAAAATAAAGAAGCTAAATTGACACACTACAGGTAGAAGTCAAGGAACAGGAACTCTGGATAGTTCCTGTTCTGGACAGTGTGTATCTTCTAAGGGAGCCAAAAGCAGAGATCACCTGATCTATTCTCCTGTGTATATTTGTAATTTCAGATGTTCATTCCTGGATGTAATACAAAGCAAGCATAGAATCCCCTGAAAAGATACTGTAAATGGCATTTGAAAGCCATTCTGATGGCTTCCAAAGCCATTGAACATTCTAGATGAATTAGGGTAAGATGCAATGTGCTGAACAAACCAGCAGTGAGTGCTCTATCTTCACAGTGAAGATGAGCTAACAAGTGTGCAATGAGTTGACCAATGTACCATTTTGAAAAATAGGATGCATCTTGGCATAGAAATTTGGACTGATTCTAGTTTTCTCATTGCTAAGTTATACTATAGAATATCCATAGTGTGGAAAAAGGAAATTTTGGCACTTTTTTAATAAAATTGAGCTCTAATGTATTGATATACAACAGGGTTTGCACAGAATTCCTTATCTGGTGATTGTCAGTCAACTTAAATTAGTGCAACATTTTGAAAAGGAAATGTTATTACAGAAAGAATAGGGATTTTAAAAATTTTGGACTCTGCATTTATTCTGGGAAGCTGTCCTACTAGACTATGATAGTTTAAGAAGATGTAAAAATATTCTGATTTTTAAAAAAATAATGCATGTATTCAGTTATTGTCAGTCTTGAAAATTAATAACTGTGTTTACTTCTGGTGGTGTATTCTGCTAGACAGCTACTAAGAGATTTTAAAGGTAAGAACACTATGTGATATCAGCAATCTCAAGAGTTTCAGAAAATCCTTATATTTTGGGAAGAGTTAAGATTGAAGGTATGTCAATGTACAGAATGTCACAAACTCTCTGTGCAGCTGGGAACATCTCTCTTATCTCTGAGGTGACTAAGGTTGTGCACAGCCTTTCTGGTAAGAAAAACACAAGGAGATTTTTTTATTTTATTTAAGAATTTAAGTAGAAAGGTACTCATTAGAATTTTATATTGATATTTTAAGGATTGGTTGATTTTTAGTAGCAAATTATTAAGGCAAGAGAAGTGGTAAATGCCCTACCTCTCTTTGAGATTCTAGATGTGAAAAGGGATTTTATAAGTACTACCATGGTAAAGTGAAATCTAAGCTTATGGTGAATACAGTAGAAGATTTCTGTAAGCTGCTCTGCTGGATATACAGAAATAAATGCCCATGAGAAAGACCCCCATTTCTGTGGATTTAAAGATGCTCTGAGAAAGTCAAAGTAGTCATCCTGTCAAAGAAGATAAAAGCTCTCAAGTCTATAATGAGATTGAAACCTTGATTGATGTCCTTTAGTAAAAGCTCACAGGAATCTTGATTTTATAATGCCATAGAATGTCTGTTGCAGTCAGTCACACAAAGGTGATGAAACTGGGGTATGCTCATATTTAGTGTATCCCTTGATGCTTTGAATTGTCTTCTTATTCTAGTGGCTTCAGAGTCTTCTAGACTAAATGAGTCGCATAAATTAGACAGAATATAAGGAAGGACAGGGTTTTCTCCTTACAAAAAGGTGTTAGAACTGAATCAGGCTGAATCTAGGTCAGTGCCTGAACAGAATCTGTCAGCACTCCACATAGCTTCTAATAGTTATCAGCAATAAGTGTAAAAGCTTGACCTACAAATCCACAGCTCAGCTTCCTGCTGTGACCATGGTGTAAGCACATACAGGCTACAGCTACTTTTTGATGGACTCATTTCGATCATGCTCTCCAGATGGCGAATGTCACATAGGTGCTGCCTTTTCCTGAAGTTGGATCTGAATGTTTTTTTAAGGAGCCTTCCAGCTCAGAGTAGGTAGCTTCTGTGACCTGTGTCATCCAAATAGTTCACCTGTCCTTCAGCGTTTTCCACTGAGAAGACAGCTTGAACTGATACAATTTGATAAATTTGTTTCAAATTGCTACTACTGTTCCCTACATATTGTCTAAAACAGGTGATTCAACAAGCTTAACAAATACTTTCCTTTTTACCCACTAAAGCATGTTTATTTCAATTATGATTTGTAAAGAGATTTTTAGCATATACCTATTTTACAACATTAATTGCAATTATCCAATATAATTATCCAATTTATCTTCTTTTTAAGGATAAGTCGAAAAAAAGAAAATCAGTTTCTTTAGAGGAAAGGTTGATTTCATCTTTTACTCATTCATAATTTTGTATCAGATTATTCTGCTATTTCTATTAATAATATTAATAGAATTAAATGTCAGAGAAATATTTTAAATGTCTGTTTGACCTCTTAGATAATATTAATATAGAATTCCTGAAAGCTATTTCTACATCTGACTTTATAAGCTCCATTTGAGTGCATCTTTTAGAAGGACATCAATCCTAACTGCAGGTGATGAAGAATTTGTCATCTTCCATGATGATCACCCTCACTGTCTCACTATTAAATGTGGTGCCGTTTTTCCAGTTTGAACTCTGCTAACTTCAGATTTCAGTTGTTGGTTCACATTCTGGTTACCTGTAAAATCCCTTAATCCTCTTCCTGACCTCAGGAGCTTGACACTTTTTTGGGTGAGAGAGCAGCTGAAGGAAACAAAAGGTCGT
This sequence comes from Mesitornis unicolor, assembly GCF_000695765.1. Taxonomy (NCBI): domain Eukaryota; kingdom Metazoa; phylum Chordata; class Aves; order Mesitornithiformes; family Mesitornithidae; genus Mesitornis; species Mesitornis unicolor. Next base: position 9,627 of record NW_010156293.1, read on the forward strand.
TGAATCCTCATAGATAAAAAATCTTCCTAAACATCCCTCTTTTGACAGTTGGTCTCAGTCCAAAGTGAAGCCTCTAGGAGCAGCAACAAAAGTGTTTATAGGTCACTGTCTTGGCAAACCCAAGTTTTTTTTTTTCCCAAGGTATATTTACAGTTTTGAGGCATGGAAAATAATTTATCCCATTGTCACTTAATTTTTCTTCTCATAGGGATAGATACAATCTAGAGTTAAACTTATTTTCTGCCACAAAAACATTATTTACCTGAATTAGACTAACAAAAAGACTGCAGATTCTCACGTGGATCTACAACTGTTCAAAGTAATAACTAAAAATAAAAACCCCAAATGACTGTTATTTATTATTATTTATTTTTAAAATAATCTTGGATAATTGACCATTTATGCTCACATACTCCATGCGTGGGACATGAAATTTTATTTCAGCATTTTAAAGTATTTGAAGATCATCTGTTTAAAAAACAAAAAGCAGGAAGATGGCAATTATGTTCAATTATTCACAAAGGTGTCAGTTACACCACATGAACATTTTATCATTTGATAAATGGCATACGATAGTAGCAACTTCCTGCTACTGTACCAACACAGACAAAGATCTGATAGTTTGTTGATAAGCATTTATCTAACTCCTAAATTATTTTGGAATAAGATGAATCTCTATAGAAAATCTGGTGATAACACATTGAGTTCAGTGTTGCTTACAGAAAGGTGGGGTAGATAACTTATCCAAATCAATTCAGCTATGGCTGTTCCAAGGGAAAACTGAATGGGTCTGAATGGGGTTTATTTCAAGAAAAAAACTAAGTACAGAAAGATGTTCCACCTTCAGCAAGAATAAGTAAAAAGGGCATGATGAAAAATGAGATATTTGTATGTCAGCATTCATATCTCGGTTCTGGGATTTTCAGAGAATCAAGACAGATCCTTTTAAACTGGATGACTTTAATGGAGTGTGTCTTCTCCGATCTGCTGATTATGTGTCCCAGAAGGCCAAAATCTGTGTGGCTCTGACTCCCTGCTTTGGAGCATGCTTCAGGTTTTCAGTTGTTTTACATTGATTTTATCTTTTAAACTAACTTCTATAGGTAGTTACCAGTGTGATATATTAGCAGAACCATCTCTTTTCAGAAGAATTTGAAGAATTTCTATATTTTGATATATCAGCACCTTTGGTGAAACTGCAGTACAGCCATTCCTGTAAGTGGAGTGGGGAACAGCCTCCTATTTTTCATTTCAGACAGATACAGATATTTATAATAGACTAAATATAAGCTACTGTGCAGTAATGAATGTCTTTACACAGCTGAGCACTGCTTACTGTCAGCTTCATAGCTTAGTTCTCTTATTCTTGTGCTTGTCCTTTAACTGATGATCCAGCCTTGAGGAATTCGGCTGTTCTTGTTAAGCCACTTGAGGATGAAAGAATAAACAGAAGAGTTGTTTTGACTTTTCATTACCCATATCTAGTGCATATTGGTTTGGGTGTCACTTCCTAACTACCACCTTTCTGTATGAATTTGTGCACCATTGCATCTCATTTGATCATGGAATAGATAACCAAGGCAAGACAAGCTGAGGTGTGGAGGGAGAAAGTGTCTTACAGAAGTCTGAACTCACTGAAAGACTCTTGATGGACAAGGAGTCCATGAAGAACAAAGTAACTTCAGGGTCACAAGGCAAGGAAACATGCTGTGTCACCTAAATTACACTACTGCTGTATGACTATGACTTTTTTTTCTTCTTTCTAATTTAGAAAATCTCATAAACCATTTACATACACATACACACATGCAGACAGACTCCTTGCAGTCTTATTTTTTCTAATTCAGAGGAATAATTGTCAATGAAAATGGCATACCAAAATGTGATTTTCAGAAATCCCTTCCAGTGTGTAACAAGAACATGTTCACACACATGTTATCTTTTGGTAACTTTCTTCTGGTTTTCTCTTTGTAAGAGAGAGATGAAACAGTGATGCTACAGGATGAGAACAGAGAAAGGAAAAATATTGTAGACAACAACCTAAGAAACAGCCTTAAGACCAGTGGGGAAATGTTCTCAGGAGACAGTATATCAGATATTATTCTGATGCTGTACCTGACCATAACCAAAAGACCAACAAGGTGATACACACAATATTTTTGAGCATATCCTGATGTAGTAATAAGAGCTGCTTAGTTCCCTGCTTTCTCCCTGCTAAACTTTTAAGGTTTTGAAAACTGCCTTCAAATTTACCTTTGCTCCTGCACTGTCTGCAGCATTCTTTTCAATTCTCCTTGTATGCTCTAAATCAATGAGACAAAGAGAATGAAGGCACTCTTTTTATTACTTGTTTTAGAAAGAGCTGCAGAAATAACCTTTTCTTTTCCGCTTCTTTCTGGCCTTCTGGCCATGCTTGAATTTACAACTGCAGTATTGTGTAGATCTTTTTTGAGGATTAACTGCTACTGTAGTTGAGATGACTTCTCAGATTAAAATGCCTCTTCTTTCTCTGACAACTTTGGTCTTTGAAACAAATTGTAATATTTGGTTTTCTCCAGTTAAAATTCCGTTTGTAGTACTGTATCCAAGATTAAAACATATTCCAAAGTTATTGCTTCAAAGGGACTTGCTACTGGTAAGAAATGAAACACACTGGTGGTAAATGCAATGAGTGCTAATAGAAAATTACAGAGTATAAATTTTTGTAAGCTTCATTTCTACTTCTGTGCAGTATTGCTGGTGGTCATTTCAGATGGGTGTACAAAACAAATTCAGGTTGTTATCCACATAATAGGAAGTAAAATACGTTGATAAAATCTTTCCTTTGTCAGAGAGCAGACAAGGTTTATGTTGACTCAGACACTTGTATTAATTCTTACGTATAGTTAGAAGATATTGGGCAAACAATCTAAATCCATTACATATGGGGCATTGTCAATTATGGTAGGGAACATTTCTGTATAAATCAGTTCTAGGCAAGGAAATATGTATTAAGACTACTCTGTAAGAGATTTATTTATGATGGCATCTTAGTACTTGCAGCTTAAATAATGGTGCATATCTTTTACAAACTAACAATGTTCATAGAAACAGCAAGAAACTTCCCACTGAATCCCCAGGCTGAATCCATTACATATCTCTTTGCTCTGTATGGCATTACTGGATCGATGAGGCTACTGGCAGTAGTACAAACAGCAGCTTGGATGTTTTTCTGAATTTACTCCAGTATGACTTAAGCCTGATAAAGAATTCATATCCCCTGTGGAGTTTGGAAAGATTACTAGGTTACAAAACAGCGGTAAAGTAGTAGTCGAACTTCTGACAAGAAAATAGGAGTATATCACTGTGCATTGTCAGCAGCAATATATTGTTTTGCTATGTGTCTGCAGATCTTCTAGGTTTACATGAGATGAAAATTAAGATATGCATGTTTTTTTACTCCAGATATTACTAAAATTTGTCTGCTTAATATGCAAATGCACATATACAATGACTCTGGGTCAGCAAAGTGATTTATTTTTGATTGTTATAATTACAACTGATACTTCAGTTATGAATCTTAAAAATTGTGGGGGAGGTAAATTCAAGGACCAGAACATTGGTGTTCATTAACTTCTCTTGTTTAAATGCAGGCTTGAGGTGCTGAGAGAGGCTTCCTTCCTAACCAAAGAGATGACTAAGACTGTCAATGTTGTCGTGTCTACTTATCACTAAGGAGAAAGCTCAGCAGTATCAGATAATAGTTATATGCTATACCTTCTCTGGATAAAGCACTTGAAAAAAAGTGTTTCACGCTATTGCTCAAACATAAGTGCCAGTCTGTTGCTCATTCTTTTGCATTCTACAACTTTCATGTTTTTCCTGCCAAAAGGCATAATTTTTCAGTTTGAAATGTCCTTTGCTTTCCATGGTGGTGTCTGTTTTGCAGCCAGCAGCTCAAAAAGTTGGACACTAGAATTGCACTTAACTAAGAGTGCTTTTTTAAAAGAAATTCTTACTGCCTCATTTCTAGCTTGTAATAACGCCCTAAGGCTTGACTTGTGATGATAATACCATAAGGCTTTGGAATAATGAAAGTAACATTGCAATATATACTGAGACGTTGTAGAAACAAGGATGAGTCTCAGAACAAGGCGCTGCTGTACTGGGCCATAGAGGACAGATGCAGTGAGGAAACTGGCTCATTGCCTTGATGTTCTGGGCTTTTGTTTGTTTATTTGTTTTGCATGCATTTTTATTGCTCTATAACAAAACAGCAACAGCAGAAAAAATCAAAGCCCTGCAATTTTTATTCAGTTGTAAACACATTTACTTTCCTTAATAAAAAATAATTTTATATATATATGAGCAGCTGTGTACGAAATCACCAGAATGCAAGAAGGAAAAAGTTTCCCACTGACAGAAACTCTCTTTACCCTACTGTTGGGGGGATGTTCCAGCTTCATTTGAAACATGCTTTTTTCTCTTGGTCAAAAGAAACAAGGGAATAATTTTACAGTGAAAAATGGGTTTGTGTGGTGATTATGTCTAGGTCTGATTGTATATTAGGCAAAGGACTTTAAGAAACAAGGCTATCACTAAATGCATATTTAAACAGCCCAGTTCAGTGGTTTGCATAAAATCCATCAAAGAAAAAATATGCTGTAGTATTAGAGTTTCCTTTTTTCTATGAATCCAGGAATAAATTTCAGTGCCAGTGGTGTTTCTGAGTGCTGTGGAAACTCCAAACAGTGAGACTGGGGATCTGCTCCTTGAAGCCTCTGTAGTGGTTGCTTTTGAGTGTGTTACATAGCTGCTGTGTTCTCAGGTATGCAAAGATCTGTGGTAAACCAGGATAATCATTACCAGTCAGGAAGAGGTAAGGAAAAATACTGAAGAATTATCCATGAGCTTTCTAATGCAGATGTTTGCTGTGCTTGAGTCATCTGATATGGAAGAATGCTCAGGATATGGAAGAGTCCTCTATGTTTCTACTGACTAGGAGAAACTAACCTGCTTTTTGAGCATGTTTTCTGAAAGTTCTGTACTAATCATTAATGAGAAAGGAGAAATCATTTACTATTTAGCTCCTGAGGTACATAGAAAATGCTCTGTGCACGATTTCTAATATACGGAAATCTATGAGGTAGCAGTTCACTAAACTGGATCTAGCTTTAATAACACGTACAGGCAATTATATCACATCATAAGAATTCCAGCTTCTTCTCATTTTCTGTTGTTAATTCCTCAGAAGCCTCACAAGTCAGCAATGAAATCAGGTGTATTACAGATTGGAAGTACAATACAAGCAATTAAAGAAATTGTTGAAGAACCTCGGTACCGTCAGCATCCTAAATTAACTAATATACCACTTTAGTGAATATTTTCCTACCATCTTTTCTTCATTTGGCAGGAGAAATGCGTAAAAACCTATGGAGATGTAGTATACTATGCATGAAAGAAATCTCGATGCTACATTCATCGGCATTTTATTTCAACTGTGTTTATGAGGCTGGTATTACTGAGTGACTAATTTGAATATAGCTTAGTAATGTTGTTTTAGCTAATTGGAGTAGGTATTGAGCTTTACCCATATAGAATAGGAAAAAAATCCTACCTTTGCAAATTACTTTTCCATAAGAACTTCTGTTGGTTTTTTGTTGTTGTGTTGGTTTTTTTTTTACTAGGGAACTAAAACTGTTGCCTACGCAATAGCAGGTACAGATACAATGTACATGCTGTGATGGTGATGAAAGGGAACATAAGAGACTGCATAAAGCTTTCAGTGCCACGTGACCAGGAACATAAGTATTATATGGGACAAAGATAATGTGGAGACTACAGATATGTCAGCAATCCCTGCTTCTATCACTTCCTCAGCACACCTTCTGTAACTGAGTTAAATGTTTTCTTTATTTTTTTGTGGATTTAGAATTATTACTTTGAGTTTGAGTTATAATTTGTCCATCATAAGAGGTGGTGGAGTGATTGCAGATTTCATGGTTCTCTCAAAAGCACTGTTCTTCCCCTATAGCTAGAAGTATCCTCACTTCCTCAACTCTTAAATCAATTATGCTGGATGGAAAATGGCAGGAAGGAAAGAAAGAAGAGAGTTAACTTTCCTCTTAATGTTCCCTCTTGATTAACGTTAGGGGAGGCATATTCTTTTTATCTGTCTTTGGAATTGTATGGATTAAAGGATGATGCTGCCCAGAAGTTCAAACAAAATATAACATATTCTTTCAGAAAATTAAGAGCAGAATACAAAATAGTCTGTACACCGTTCACATTAAACTACCTTCAGTTTAAATAATGAATATTTCTGTCAATTTTTTATTGCATATGTTATGTTCTGACAATATGAAAAGTATTTTACATTCAAAAACCACATTTCCGAAGACTTAGAGGAAAATACAGAAAGGTAGTAAGTGCCTGTTTGTACTGATTTCCATAAAAATAGACTTGTGCTCCATTCTTTACAGGAGGTCTTCCCCTATGAACTGAGAGAGAATACTGTTAATCAAATGTGAAAAACAAATCTGGAGTTTGATGCTGAATAAGATCACATAATTTTCTCCCATTTTTTCCACCCAACATAATTCATAGCCCTGGGCAATTTCAGGAAGAGACAGTTAAAAAAACTTGGGGTTAAAATCTCAACTGCTTTGAGCAGCTGTTATTGAAAATGTAATTTTAAATTGTATATCAGGAACCAGAAGCAGACAAAAGAGACTTTTCACACAGAAAAAGAGATTGCTTAGAACTCAGTCATTCCAACTAACACGTAATTGTTTGTTTGTGTTATAAAACTATCTAGGCATTTCTTAAACTACTGTGTAGTGTTATTAGAGGTCAACAATCATCAATAATATGATGACCATTTCAATTGACCATCTATTGAAAGGTCATTCTTGTGGAATTTATTAAGCCTGAAAAGAATAACATTTCTAACACAGAGAAAGTCACTAAAGAAAAGTACAAAGAAACACCTGCACCTTTTTAAAATTTCATTATGATTATGAATTACATTTTATTTGTTTGAATAGAAATTACATTTATTTTAGTCCAGAAATGATCACTTACATCATTAGAAGTTCTAACTATTTAGGAAGTGGACAGAAGTTCAACTTCTGCACAAAAACCTTTCCCCTTTCTGACTGTAAATTGAATGAAGATGAATGAAGACAGGAAGGGGAAAGTATTGCCTTGCTTTGCAAGATTGTCAGCAATCTATCATTTCTGCAGAAAATTCTCAATTACTTTGAGCTTTTGCCCTCTTTTGCCCTGTGAAGCTGTGTCCTTGTTCCCCTTCAGGGCACCAAAAGCCACCCAAAATGAGACATTAGCTTGGAAGTACATGGTAAGACCTGTGTGTCAAAATTAATGGGATCCACAGAGAGGAAAGTGCCATAGGCAGAGAATAAAAGTCCATCTGCTTTCCTTTTACAGGAAGAAAAGCTCAGCAGCATAAAAAAAAATGTGGTGGTGGTGCTGCTGCTTTTCTTTGTATCCTTTTTTTTTCTTTCCTGGTTCCTGTCCTGTGCGGGAGGCCCAATGGATGATGAGCAGAATGTTGTTCCAAAGTACAGGAGACACACCAGGAGTTCAAGGAGAAAGCTTAGTCCATGTGTAGTTGTGAGCCCATCTATATTACTACAAGGAGTCGTTGCAAAATTTTTTCACTTTCTGTCTCTCCATTGATTCCTACAAAAATGTCTTCTTTAACTGTGACACATTGTTTTACTTCGGGCAGGTAAAAAGAGAAAAAATAAAGCAGCAATGACACCAAAACATAATTTGACTCTTAGTAAGTAGCAGAGTATATGACTGTATATGATTTATATGTATATGTTTTGTGAAAACAAAGAAACTAAAACCCAGAGGAAACTGCCTCAGAATTGCGGAGCACTATGCAGCTGTAGTTACCTGGGAAAATTTCTAGCATTGTACTGACTGAAAAATCCCTTTGCAATTTCACAGAAACTCATGCGCCTACAATTATTTCACATGATCCAAGTGCATTTAATGATGCACCAGCCCCACTGAGGTAGTCATATGTACAGTGTAATACTGCATGTTCTCGACTTCAGCTAATCTATTTGTGAAAGTCAGACATGCTCTCACAGACTTTCTCCTTCAATACCACATAAAGAAATCACTTAAGCTCCTTGTACTCGCTCCCTTGTTTCCACATTTGTGTCAGCTTTCTCACTGAGAATACAGAAGGTAGACAGAACTACAATATATAGTGCTATTTATATATATATAGGAGGGACAAGCATACAATGCAGTTACCACTCCTATCCTCTGGGCTATTCAGGAATCCTCTCTGCTCTTTATATTTGCCTAAAAACATAAAAGAGTTCAAAAAAATCCATGCTTTCTTGCCCTTCCTACCTCTCCCTTGCCTTCCCCTCTCTTGCCTTCTTCTCCCCTTTCTTTTCCCCTCCTTCTCCTTCCCCTTGCCTTTCCCTTCTCCTCCCCTTCCCTCTGTATTGTGCAGAATGAATAGTACAAATATAGAAGCACATGAGATATACTTAAGTTATTGCTGTCCCAGACAGTAGTTTGCTTTCACTATCTTTATTTCCAAACTTTCCTGCCTAGTTTCTTCTTTTTTTTTTGACTCTTTGTGTTTGTTTTCCAGTGTGTTGTTTTTCCTCTCTGATACCAAACATCCAATTAATGTCAAGTAGAAGACTGGCAAATATTTGAGCTTTTAAGGTTGGCTCCATAACAAGCTACTATATGTTTTTATCCCACTGTACAAAACTACTGAAACTATCGTTATGTACTGCAGCCACAAATACTGCAGCTGATTTCCAAGCCCTAATGACAAGCGATTCCACAAACTACAAAAGTAACAGCATTGTTTCTCACTCCTAAACCAGACACTCTGGGGAACCACAAATCACTGGTAGAACCGCTATCAATAGCCTAATTAGTAAGACAAAAGCAAGTGGCTTAAGAAGTCTGTATGCTATCCAGAACAAAAAAAAAAAGGTCTTGTGTAATATTACTGACAAATCAAATAATTTAAAGAGGATGAATCATCATATACCCTAAAATGCCAAAATTCTCGGTAAAATTAACCTTTTGTATCTGCTTTCTAAAGTTGTGAGGTGCAACAGGGTCATATTTTCAGGGTTTCTTCCACAAACCTAGAAGGTTACTCCCCTCCCTCCCCTAAATATGCCACATAGAAAATTCTTACTTGTTCACAGGAACTATTTTGGATTTGATTCTTTGCTTGGTTGTTCTTTTATAGTGAACATTTTGAATGCCATTAGGTGGTCTTCCAAAGTGTCATGCGGTCCAGCAGCTATTCAGTGATCAATCTCCTTAAGTCGGGTAACAAGGACATGACAGAACATGGCTATGGGATATGCTAGTATGAGATACAGTGTCCACTGTAGTACGTTCTAGAGATTAATGACAAACCATTCCAGTGGTTCGAAGTTTTGAAGTTGTTATATTTTATTTTCTAAACTACGTAGTGAAGGACGATTCTAAATAAGAGAGCTGGGTAGAGCAGCTGCATAATAAGGAGACAATCTGGCAGCCTGCATTTCAGATCCAGTAGTTATGCATTAAGTCTTGACATTTCTGCATAATTTGACACAAAGGCAATGGAAAAAGCTCCAGATCTTACTTTCCTCATATGAGGAGTTAGTTGGACTCTGAATGAGTAAAGCAAGCAACATCCTGGCCAGCAACAGGTATTAATAGATTAGCAATGGATGTACTTTTATGCAGCATAGCAAGTCGCTTTAGGATCCATTCTCTCAATTCTCCTCTTTCAGAAAGACAATACATCTTTATTTCTTCAGAGTTTTCTGTTTATGAGCTACAGACCTCGTTGTTAGGACCTGTCACTCAAAGGCACTTTAGACATTTTAATGTCCAGCCATTTTGCCAGAAAACTGTGGCAGAATACCAGAGTTTGATTTCTGGGATCATGAAATAAAGGACTTCCACTCAATTATTAATTACTATCTTAGCAATCTTTATTTTTCTGATAAAGCAAGCCCAGAAATTTGTTTGGATGTAGTGACCAGTCTTATACACTAGTGATTACAAAACTTGCTTCCTCAAGAATTCCTTTGACATGTAAGGGAATGTTCTGCATTAGTTATATTTTCTATATGGTTTTAGATACCTCCTCCTTCAGCTCTGGACATCTTCCTCCTTTTTACATTTCCCAGGATACCATTTCTTCCACATGCTTTTGTACATTCCCTGAGCTAGCTATTTCTCTGTATTCAACTCTATTTCCACTTCCCCCTGAATGGCTCAACTTTTTTTTTTCCCCTCAAGGATTAGCTAAGGAAGATAACTTGAAGAATTCATGCTCCTACCAGAGTCCCAGCCCTTCCTGCCACATTTTCTTTCTCACACAGCTTCTTCTTGCAGTAGCGAAGGCATATTGGAAGACAGTACTCCACTGTACCCATCTATCAGCTGTTATTTGAGCTGTTCTGAATGCTGTCCCTTTAACAACCAGCTCCTCTGAAAAATTGTATCATAAGAATTACTGTCATAATATCTCAAGTTCTGAGGCTTTAAGAGTCAGGAAGTTGCTGTCTACAACACTCACCTTCAAGGGATGAAACTGTTAGGGAACGAGAATCTGAGACAATATAAAGAACTTCATTTTTTCTGTGTGCTTTTATTACAAGTCTATTATTCTAGTATCCTATCCTCAAATCATTTTAATGGGTGCACTCCCTGTGAGTCTTTTACAACTAAAATATAGGGAAAAAAATCCCAATGTGTTCTTTCCTTGTATTACCTTTCTCATTGTTTGTAGCTAATTCTTTTTCACTGTGTAATTAATTTTATTTTTTAACTTGTGTTGTCCCAAACAAGAGAAAACCTAAGCTGTACTAAAGCAGAAGAAAATTATAAAAAACTATTTTATATTAGAAGGATAATTTTTATTTCTCAATCTGTTCAGGCAACTGGCACCTGGATTACCTTATCCTGAAGCTGAGCTTCCTCTCTGCAAAGCCTTACCCATATCAGCGTTTCTCCTTTTTCTCGCGAAAATATCTGGCGGCACAATCCACTGCTCTTTCAGATGAGATGCATCAGATGGCTTTCCCAGCCAGTTATCTGCATTTAAGAAAGACATGTTTGGGATGACACTGAAGGAATATCAGCCCTTAGTGACTCTACCTCTGCTCATGAGCAACACATGTGGCTGTTAGAGATTAGGGTTTGCCCACTTTATCAGCGAAGTAAATAAGCAAGTCTTGGCTAGAAAAGTGCTTCTACATCTAGATCATAGGTTCCTCTGTGTGGAGAAGTGAATCCACACAGAAACTGAAGCAAAGTGACTCATTACAGCTAAAATTAGACCAAGAACAGTATAGACCGTGCTAGAAAGACATAGTGAACTGAAAGGGCATTTTGTCCTGCTAGAAAAGGCTTGTGCGTACCTATGAGTAAAGGAGAAGCCAGGGAGAACATCAGGAAATGTCCAGGTAAACATTCTAAGATAAAAGAATAACAATAAGAAAAATTTAAAACAGTTGTGTCAGATTTGGAAAATGTGCTGATTTGCCTACTCAAGATATAAGAACAGTTTAATATAAAAATACTATGATTAAATGTTAAAATTAAAGTAACTGTAACATTTCCATAATTTTTAACTGTTTAGCATGCCTTTCTTGTCTCCATTTTGAACTGCTTTACAGCTTGCAGTATAAGGAATTATATAGGTTTTCTGCTTTACTGGATTTGCAAGACATATTCATTATTAATAGCTTAGTCTTTGAAGAAATTATTCTGAGAAGAATTGTTCAAAATGGATTTCCTTAACATATTCATAAATATTAAAGTTGGCTTCACGACATTACTGGTGCAGAAAACTAAGTAGAAAATTCTTACAAAATTTTTTCTTCTTTCTTTTTAGATGATAAAACTACAGTATATTAAAACAGTGCTGAAGGATGCATCTCTATTCTAAAATCAGATGTAAGTAATAACATTCTCATCTTGAACTGTAGATCCCTCACAGCAAACTGAAAAAGATTAATTATAGTTTCAATAGAGAAACTCCACTTGGGAAGATTTGTACACAGTAGGCACACAGATAAATGCTACATTGTTCTCCCCAGCCTCTCTGTTAGCTCGAAGTCCCTTTTGCCCTGAGTTCAATTATCAGGTTCCATAATGTTGTTCAATCCTCACTAAGCTTGTCCATCCTCTTTGTTTGCCATTCCCAGACTGTGGTCCCACAGTATTAATAGGGTATGACTTGATAAAGACTCCATGTTCACTTTAGATTGTCACGGAATCGCACCAAAATGGCTACACGCACACAAATAATGAACTCAAACAAGCTTTGATGTGCAACTTAAATTAAGCAGACAAAACTTCATTCACCAAAACAACATCCCACTGACATTCAAGAAATACAGGTTCGATATGCTGGTTGGGAATATTACCAGACACAGCTGAGTTAAGAATTCTTAAGTTTTGACCAAGCGATCCAAAATGTGCACTCACTCACTCACTCACCAAAAAAGGGAGGGCTCTCAGTCTTGAGAAGTTACCGTAAGTGGCTTCTCAACTCAAGGGGAGAGTCCCCGACTGCAGACCCACTGCTCCGAGGAGGACTGACTCAAATGAGTCCTCTGACGGGGCCCCATTTATACCCTGGTCGAATCTGATCTGTGGTCAATACATGGTCGTGTCAGCTCCCTATTGGCTGAAGACCCCAACTTTCCCTCCTTTGACCCTCCCTGTGTGGACCAGACATGAGCTGTGAGGGGGGAGACAGACCTGGTGCCATCAGGGCCAGAAACTTTAGCACTGTCTTTGTTGGGTCTTTCTCAGGTCTTTAGTAGAGTGGGTGCATCTGACACACAGATAAGACATATCCCCAAGGAGGACAGTGGAGTGGGGTCACTTCTCTCTGGTGACTGGTGATAGGACATGAGGAAATGGAATGAATCTGTGTCAGGGCGAGTTCAGATTGGACATTAAGAAAAAATTCTTCACTGAGAGGATGGTCAATCTCTGGAATACACTCCCCAGGGAAGTAGTCATGGCACCGAGCTTGTCAGAGTTCAAGGAGCATCTGGACGATACTCTTAGTCAAATGGTTTAGTTTTAGGTAGTCCTGTGAGGAGAAGGGAGTTGGACTCACTGATCCTTATAGGTTTCTTCCAACCCAAGAGCCAGGCAGTACCACATTTGCCTAATGTTAGAGTTCAGGGGAAAGGTTTGAAAGAAGTATCCATTGAAGTAACAGAAGGAACTTACGTTTGATCAACACTTTGACTGTAGGGATGTAGCACTTCTGGGACAGCCTCAGGAGCCCCAAAACAGGATGTACTGACTTGCAGAAAGACAAGTCTTCTCTAAAAGCAAACTCCTTTCTCTTCTGGTCAAAAGTCTGTGATTACCTTGATTGCTAGGCGGCCAGTTCTAATTAACTCCCACTTTGCACTTCCCACTCAGGGATGTTATCCCAGTTCTAACCTTCCTTTCCTTTTTGAATGGACTCCTGTATCTTTTATCTTTTATGGCTTGCTGTAGGACAGATGTTCACAGAAGGAAAGAGTTTCTTCTAGTTCTGGTTCCCAACCTCAGACAAGAAATATAGAAGAAAGAAACCTGGGAAAACTCTGCTTAGTATGTGACACTAGGATATTCTTTACCTATACACCTTCTTGGAATTTCATGTGAGCTCTAAGAAGTACCTAATGAGCAAACTGTATGAATTAAGAAAACAATATGGTCAATTGTGGATGGATTTTTACAAGAAACGGGCAAGCACATTCCTGGTACAAAATCAACCCCTTGTAAATTCTACTTCTCTTTCAAAGCATGGAGCATAATAATGCCTTTCAAAGAATATTCATAAATTGGATTGCACAATCTGTTTTACTAATCTTGCTCTAAGACATAGGTTTCAGCTGAGATGCTGAGGTGTTCAATACATTAGAAAAAGAGTGTGCAAGTATGAGAAATTAGCCCAAATTACTAACCTGAGAACATTTTCTAATAAGGATAACTGTGCCTGGCAACCTCAGTAAAAAGATGCACTTTTGCCATGGTATTTGACAAAGTATATCAGGACTTTGATGATACTTTGATTCCACCCCACGTAATGTTCCCATAACCAAACTAGAGAAAGAATGAACTGTGTCAGTGTTTTCAATCCCTTTCCATTTTGGTTCCCTAATTTTTTCCAGGGAAGACACAGACTCCATGTATGGTGAATGCACACTTGATGACAAGTCGCTTGCTTGTCTTAGGTTCTTATAGAACTTGCAACCATCTTCTGAAAAAGAAGAGGAATAGATAAAATAGAATAGAGCCCCAAGTGATTTAAAAAATATATTGGAAAAGCAGATACCAATGTTTTGATATAGCAGTGGAGATAGCAAGTATTTTACAGTGGTCTGTCTGCCTTATGCCCAGTCTTATTCAGTAATTCCTTTAATGTCAGGAATAATTGAGTGTAGCTTATCACCACCAAGCCTGTGGAAGATACAAGACTTGTATTTGATGTGGAAGACAAAATCAGCAGTCACAATGTTCTTTATAAATTGGAGAAGTATTCTGAAGTGATCAAATTGAAATTAATAAAGCTTTATATTCGCAAATGGTTATTTGGTTACTGGTTATGCTATCATACTGCTAAGAATGACAGACAGTTTATAAGAAACCATGACTGGAATATAACCCAACAAAGCGATTCTGGTGCAAGCAAGATGAACGTCAGTGTTGTTTATAGAAAAAGAAGCACTGTATATAAGTAAGAAGAGAAAAAATATCCGTTGCAGTTGGCCTCTGCTGGAGCATCACATCAGATCTTTGGCACTTTACGTTAAGAAAGATGTAGACCAACTGAAGTAACTAAGAAAGAAAGCAATAAGAATATAAGGTCTAAACCTTATACGTTTAGCTTGAGAAAAAAGTCAAATCAGTTTTGTTTAAAAGAGAGAACTGAGAGCAGTGGTAAGGAGACATGCAGCCAGCCAGTCTTCTGACATGGAAAGAGTAGTGTAGAAAGGACAAATATCTGTTATTCACTGTCACTGTTATGCACTTGCTGAAAAAAAAGAGAATTCATGGCAAAGCAGATCCAGGCTAGATACTAATAAAATCTTTCAAAGTACAAGCATAGGCAAAAACAACTGAGAGAGGCTACGGAAACTCCTTCCACTAAGGGAAGCCTAGAAAACTCTACATTAGAGAGAATGTAATGCAACTGTCTGGGGGCATTGCTGGGGAAGACACACATGATCTTTGGAAATCGTACACCATCTTAAGAAGACCTAAAGACTTCCCTGCCCTGTACTTTAATGATTCTGTGGCTGCTTCACCAGAGCTCCTAATGACTTGTTGGAGCATTGGCATTGCTGGTTTGCTCTTTCCATTATGCCTCTAAAGGAAAATAGATTTTTGTGTCCCAAGTCAAAAAATGGTATAATTTAGTTGCCATTGTGCAGTCGTGTCAGTACCAAATTCTGTGGGTTTTTTTTCTGTGGGCCTTATGTGGATTTTTAAATCTTTCACGAATTTGTATCTGAATTTGTAACTTACAGAATTCCCAGTAAACTTGGTTGAAGGGTTCAAGCATTTATGTAACTGCTTCAGGTTTTTCAGCTTCTAATTTTATACATGCTGAACATACCTATAGTATCACATACGAGGATAATTGAATATTTTACAGAAAGGAAGTAGCATGCTGCAAATTCACTGGAAAAGAAACAAAAATAACCCACTATATCTACTAAATACTAAGATACCTTTTAATACATCAATTATGCCTACCTTTTCCTCAGGACTGTCACAATTGCAAATGTTTTCTGCATTTAAAAGCCTTACTGACAGAAGAAAGCAAAATATGCATATAAGATGTCTATCTCATATATGCTCATTTTTGAAGCAAGGCAATGTGTCGGTGAACTACTTGCTGCACATCTCAGGGCTTAATCTAATCCTTCTTGTGCAGTGTAAAAAGGAATCATACACACCACAATCAATTTTCAGGAAAGTGTAATACAGTATACCTTGAACATTCATACAAATTTCTAGGCCTTGCAGATGACCAGTATTCCACTTTGGAAGAAGTTTTATGTCTTTTTTTATTTTTATTTTTCGGTCCCCCAAAGGAAGTTGAAAGTTTTCCTTTCCAGAGTAGAGTATGCCAACCATGTGCTGATTGCAGTCCCTCCTTCGCCTGTTTACAGCAGTTCTGGTGATTTAATTTAAGAAATAATGTTTTCCAATTTCACAGGAGTTTAATGTTTCATTTCAAGATTACTTGGTTTAAGCCATTGAGAGCATTCACAGGGAAAAATAATTTCCCTTAGAATACGTTTCCTGTGGATTTTGTTAGAATGAAACACATTTTGTACAAGGAGTCAGCAAAGTTCAGCAGAGGCGTATCTCAGGTGTGGCTGGAACCGGGTGAAGCTGTGGCAATGCTGCCTGACACTGCATACAAGGGCATATAATATGTGGCACAAAATATATTATAATTAACATGTAGTTATTTCAATCTAATCCCAGAAGTCCATAGAAAGTAAGTCCCAAGTAGCTCAAAGACAGATTCTATCCTTCCTAATGATAGCCATCGATAGTTCAGCGAAGTATTGGTCACATAACTTCAACACAACTGAACATCAGTAAGCATAAGCAAATGCATAAAATAAAGTATGCACCAACTGCTTTTCTGGCCAGCTCCAGCATGTGCTCCTTTGAATATGTTTAATGCCACAGAAATATATACATTGAAAAAAAATATATGCTTTTAGGACAGAGAAAAAAAGAGTACATAATTTATTCTTCCCCATGTTTCTGAAATGTAAGATTTATTATATAGATTTTTATAT
>NW_010156294.1:0-44674 GCF_000695765.1 Mesitornis unicolor
GGCCAGAGCTCTGACCAGAACCAGAGCCAGGGCCAGGATGGGAGCCGGGGCTGGGGCCGGGATCGGGGCCGGAGCTGGGGCTGGGACAGGAGCTGGGACCAGAGCCAAGGCCGTTTTTAAAATGATATTATTCTTACGCAAAGAGACCTGAGTGCACCACAGTCTTACAATTAGCACCATTTGAATTATAATGAAGAACCACAACACACAATTGTAATAGCCATTCCTCATTTCTCCAAACCCCTGTGTCTCAAGGTAAAGGAACAGATCTTTTTTCATAAGCATGTTCATGAGGTAGTGGCCAAGGTACTCAAGTAAAGCCTTAACCCAACTCAAGCCCGCATTCATCACACTCCAAACTATATGGCAATATAATATGGAGACAGGGCAAGTCAGCATGACAGACACCAGAACAAAATTAACAGAGGTCACAAAAGCATTCTGTAACAGGCCTTGCAGAAGCACAGTTATGAGAGACACTGTAGTATTAACTTCCAACTTGTCTCACTGGGGAAATAATAAAAATTATTTTCCGAAATCGAGCCCCACGTTGGGCGCCAATTATCCTGTCTCTGTTTAACACTCAGGGCAAGCCCAGGGAGCAGGATTTTCTCTCTGTTGTCCCCTACCCTCCCAGGGGAGGATTTAAAAAAAGGGAATAGAGAAAAAAAATGCTTCGCACAAGGTTGGAAGTTAAGACTGTAACAAGTTTAATGAAAAACAGCAGGGGAAAGGAAAAGGGAATTAATAAGGGATAAAGGGTATTTAGGGAACAGTACTGATCTCTGACCCCCCAGGGTCCTACAGACACCACCTGTCCTTCTCTTTCAGGCTGGTAACCCTTAAACCATAACAACTAGCCCCAAAACTGAGCCGCGGGGAACACTAGTTGTGACTAGTTGTCAACTGGATTTAGCCCCATTCACCACAACTCTCTGTGCTCCGGGACTGTACCCTCTCTGCTGTGTTATATTTCCAGGAACTATCTGGGAAGTTGAAGTCCCCTACAAGTACAAGGGGAAGCGATTGCGAGGCTTCTCCCAGCTGCCTATGGAATATTTTATCTCTTTCTTCAACCTGGTTAGGTAACAAACTCTCACCATGATATCTGACTTGTTGGCCTTCCCCTTGATTTTCACCCATAGGCACTCAACTCTGTTGTCACTATCGCTAATCTCTAGGCAGTGATAGCATTCCCTAACATACATGGCCACCCTACCACTTCTCCTTCCTTGCCTATCCCTTCTGAAGAGCTTACACCCATCCATGGCAGCACTCCAGTTGTGTGATACATTCCACCACGTTTCTGTGATAGCTACTATATCGTAGTTATCCCAATGCACAATGGCTTCTAGTTCCTCCTGCTTATTGCCCATGCTGCATGCATTGGTGTAGACACACTTCAGTCAGGCTAAAGGCCCTGCCACCTTTTCACAGGGAGAGGCCCTAATTTCTGCCAGGCCATTATCAGGGACTTCCATGGTCACTAACCCGTCAGTAACCCTTGCATCTTGGTTACTATATGAAACTCCATCCCCTACCTCCACTGGGACAGTAGTCTGAAGAGTAAACAGAATTCTCGTTTGTTTTCAAGAACAAGAGGGAAGACTGATAAACACCGAAAGACTTCCATTAGAAAAATCTCTTCTTTGGTATAGGGACTGCAGGTTAACCTCTGAACTTGAGTTCACCTTATCTGAAATCAGCCATGTTCACTAAAAATACATACATTTAGAAACTACAGACTTGCCAAGTTGAGAAACTAAGAATTACTGAAAACTCTCTCTTTGCTGAGAGAGTTATGCTTTTTCTGCATGTTCTGCTTTTCCAGCTGATAGTACTGACCAAGTGGTTTATGAACTAACCGTGTAGCCCCATACACTCCAGTTCCAGACAACAGGAAGAAACAGGCATACTGGACTTCTGTTGCAGTGGCTGTTGTGGGCCTGTGGAGCACAATCAACACCCAGGAGGCAGACTCGCCTTTGCTGTAATGTCCATTAATAAAGCTCAGGTTAGTTTAGAGGAAACAAATTCAGATGACTAGGGAGACAAAAGCTGAAATTCGTGGACTATTACAAAGATGAATGGATCAGAAGCCAGGACCGCACAAGGAGTCTGCCTGGGAGCCTGGATAGGAATGAATCAGGAAGGGGGATAATCGGTGGCAGAAGAGAAAACACAATGTATGGGATGGTGAGGAGAAGGAGTCATGAGGGGAAAGAAAATGGTCTCTCCCAAAGAAATGTGATGTATGTGAAAGCAGGTAGAGGCAACTTTCTTGAAAGGTACATAGTCCGTCTTCATGAATCTCTAAATAAAATCAGATCCAAAGTCTGGTCAGATCATTAGAAAAGCTCCCATTGACTTTGGTGGTACACAGAACAGAGCCTGTAGCTGAAATTTTCAAAAGTGCTATACATTCATCTATTTCTGGTCCTGATAAAATCAACAATTGAATGCAGAAGAGAGTTAAATTTAGAAAAAAAATATGTATCAGGGAGTTGAAGTACATGTACAAAATTTTAGAGAAAAAAATTCTACTTTGAACTGAGCAATGAATAACCTGTGATTCTCTACATTTTATTCATTTTTTAGAAATATTCCAGTTTTTCCTCCGTAGCTAACAAGTAAAACTTAACTGCTGAAGCACAATTATAGTTTAACACCATTTAGACAGGTTGTGTGTTCCATGAAGAAATAACTCATTTATTGGACGCTTGTTTAACGACAGAAATGCTTTGAGTGCTCCTATAATGCAGACAAATAATAACACATCGTATGAGAAGGTAGATGGTCCCATTTCTAAGCAAAGAAGGAGTAGAGTAGAGTAGAGTAGAGTAGAGTAGAGTAGAATAGAATAGAATAGAATAGAATAGAATAGAATAGAATAGAATAGAATAGAATAGAATAGAAAGTTCATTTGGAAGGAACCTACAACAATCATCTGGTCCAACTGTCTGACCACATCAGGGCTAACTAAAACTTGAAGGATTTTATTAAGGGCATTGTCCAAATGCCTCTTAAACACTGACAGCCTTGAGGCACCGAACACCTCTCTAGGAAGCTTTCTCAGTAAATAGATATATACCAGTGTCTAGTCTGAACCTCATCTGAATGCAGCTTTGAGGCACTCCCACATGTCCTGTCACTGCATACCAAGGAGAAGAAATCAGCACCTCCCTCTCAACTTGCCTTCCTTGGGAAGTTGCCAAGAGCAATGAGATCACTCCTTATCTCCTTTTGTCCAAACTAGACAAACCCAAAAGCCCTTAGCCACTCCTCATGGGACTTTCCCTCCAGCCCTTTCGCCAGCTCTGTTTCCCTTCTCTGGATGCAATTTTTCATCAAGCTTTGGTAGAGCCTTTGCTAGGACAAGTAAGCATTTCATGTGCAAGACATTAAATACAGTATCATGTAGCAGATTCTGCTGGTTTGGGCTGGGATATAGTTCATTTAATTCACAGAACTCATATGGTACTGTTTTGGATTTGTGATCAAAAGTGTGTTGATAACACATTAATGTTTTTGCTATTCGTGAAGAATGCTTACATAGCATCAAGGCCTTTTTTGTTCCTCACACTGCCCCACCAGCAAGTAGACTGGGAGTACACAAGAAGCTGGGATGGAGCACAGCTGGAACAACTGACTCCAATGGACTGAGATATCACTTACAATATGAGGTCATGCTCAGGAATATAAGCTGGGAAAAAGAGGCAGAGAGGGGATACTTCAGAATTAGGGCATTTGACTTCCCAGTTAATCATTATGCATAATTAAGTTCTGTTTTCCAATAAATGGCTAAACATTTGCTTGCTAATGGGAAGTAGTGAATGAAATCCTTATTTTGCTTTGCTTGTACATGCAGCTTTTTCCTTCCCTATTAATCTGTCTTTATCTCAACCCAGTAGTTTACTATTTTACCCTTCCAATTCTTTCCCCCATCATATTGTAGGGGGAGTGAGCAAGCAGCTATGTGGGACTTAGCTGCCTTCAGCGGTTGACCCGCAACACAGATAAACATTTAGAAAATGTTATAATTACTTTTCCTAATCCAATCTCCTCATGTTTTATTATAATACCAGCTAATTTTTGAGACATACTACATTCTCATAAAAACAGTAATCATAAAATCATAGCATGGATTGTGTCTGAAGGGACCTTAAAGATCATCTATTCCAACCCCCTTGCCATGAACAGGGATGCTTCTCACTAGACCAGGCTGCTTAAAGCCTCATCCAACCTGGCCTTGAACATTTCCAGGGAGGGTGCATCCACAACTTCTCTGGGAAACCTGTTCCAGTGTCTCACTATCATGAGAGTAAAGAATTTCTTCCTAATATCTGGTCTAAATCTACTCTGAGATTAAAACCATTACTCCTCATCCTATCTAAAAGGAAGTTGGAAAGTATTTCAAGATGTTAGATCCTACCTTATTAAAACTGTATTGCACACATAACATTCAAGTATTTGATTCTCCATTGGGGGAAAAAAACCAAAATCATTAAAGAAGAATAATTCATTATTGTGCAAGTTTTTTTCAAAAAAGCACTAGAGTCAACTGAAGAATACTGCTCTTTAGTTGTTTTTCTTACATGAAATTAAGACTAAACAAAAGTAATCAAGGCCTGGAGGAATTAAAATAAACATTCTATTTGATGCATTATGCTTCCTTGGGTTATCTTAAGCTAAGGAACCTAAGACATTTGAATCATACTGCTTGCATTTTGTCAATCAAACAGTCTCATTGCAAGTCAATAAAAGGAATGTTCAATCATGACTTAGGAAAAATAAGTAGTTTGCGACCCACTGGTATATTCCATTGCCAATTTATTGCTCAATATTATATGAACCCATAGAGAGCAGAAGAATGTTGTATCAACACAGAAAAAATAAAAGAGAAGAGTGATTTGGAGTGCCTTTTCATTATGCAAAGTCACCTAGATTTAGTGGAGATAAACAGTATGTGATGTTGCTTGCACTTCATGCCACAGTCTATTCAATATGGTGTCTTTCAAACCCTGTAAATATAGAAGAAAATAATCTCAAAGTAACAGCTCAAGGAGGAAGAAATCAAATATAATTTAACCTCACCTATATTTCTATAACCTATACACTCTCAAAGGTCATATGAAGCTCTGAGAAGGAGAAAAGTGTCCGTTACAAAGCTTTATTCTGGAAATATATCAATTATAGTATTTTATCTTGGAGAAACCTGCTCCACTTTCCTTTTCAGGGCTCAGGAGAAGGGAGATGGTCTTTTTATGATACAATCACAAGCGTAATTGGAAATGCAAGCAGTTTAAAAGCCATGATAATCAATGAGAATTTCTCATTTGTCTTCAAAATGATTTAAATCACACATCACAGTTGACACAAAATCACAATATGGTAGCAAGTATGCAATTCTGAGAATGCCATGGGTGATATGACAACAAAATACGCATGCACTATTTTTATTCATTGCTTTTGGCCAACCTTGGTTAAAATTGATGTCATGGTTTAACACCAGCCAGCAACTAAGCACCACACAGTCACTTGATCACTGCCCACTGGAGGACAATTTATTATCTCCCCTTTACTCCCTGCTGGCTAGAAAGTAGTTTAGAGAGCAGACTGCTTTACTTTTTGACTTTGATATATCCTAAAGAAAAATCCAGGTAGTTCAAACAGAGAAAGGTCTCATAAATGTGTCATAGAATGACTGCCTGAATAAAAAGGAAAAGGAAGACAGAAGCCAATAAATATTACTGCTATGTTAGAAACTAAAGAAGTTTAGACAACATCATAATGGCTATGTCTATAGCAGCCCTTTTGACTTCAGGCAGTCACTTCAAGTAATGAAAAAATATCTAGTGTCTCATTTCTAGATCCATTTTGAATGCATTCTAGCAATGGCTAGATTGATTTGGTCTCTGAAACTACAGAATTTTACCAGTTTGCCAGATCTCAGTGAATCTAAGTCTATTCCTTCCCTAAAGACTAAGCCACAGGGCATGGGAGCTCCCAACTGAATGGCTGAGAATATAGAATTCACATCTTAAGCTGTGAAACTGGAAACATCCTTAGTACCATTCTGCAGTTATATTGGAGGATATAACTCATTTCAGCTCTGCTATTCAAGGAACACATCGATAAAAGTCTAGCCCCAGCTGGTTTTAGTATTCAGGAGACAAGAAAAACTATTAGCAATTACACTTTCAAACTAAGATGGATAGTGTGAAATTGTTTTCAAAGTGTACTTTTTAGTCAAGTCATAAACTATCATTTAACAATGAGTGAGTGTTATTAGAAGTTTGGCATCTCCGTTTTTTGCAGCATTCTTGACTAATTCACCATTGTATTATTGACCAACAAGCGACTGCCAAAAGCTGAATTTAATGTATACAAACACACAACATAAATAAACTTAAAGCTGGTTTTCTATGACTGTGTAACAATAAGGATGAGGTAGCCTTTAAAGGTTTTACACACAACCTTAGAATAAATGTGCTATTCAGAAGTGGGCTTCCGGGTCATTTCAAAGAAGTCTCAATAAACTTCACAGTTCAAGACACCCTAAATAATTTGACAGATACAGCTCATTTTTCAGAAATATTTAAATAAGTGTTACTGTACCGTTTTATTGAGAATACTTTGCAATTACGCTAGAATAGTTTTACAGAAGTCATCTAAAAGCAAGGCTTAATAACATTATACTTAGAACACAACATTAGTTTTATGTGCTTTAGACTGGAAGGGGGTAAATTTAGATTGGACATTAGGAAGGAATTTTTAACTATGCAGGTGCTAAGACACTGAAACAGGTTGCCCAGGGAAGTTGTGGATGCTGCCTCCCTGGAAGTGTTCAAGACCAGGTGGGACGGGGCTTTGAGCAGCCTGGTCTAGTGGGATGTGTCCCTGCCCATGGCAGGGGGTTGAAACTAGATGATCCTTAAGGTTCCTTCCAACCCAAACCATTCTATGATCCTATGATTTCTAGAGCATATAATACCAAAACCGCTTATAGAGCAGTTGTATCTGTTACTGATATACATGAGTTGCTGAAAGATAAGAATCCAGAAGAAAGTGACAGGGTTTAGTTTGGCTCCTCTAACATACCCAGAAGATGTCCAAAGTCACTGTGTCCCTTCACCCTCAACTGTTCAAGGGAAAAGCATATTTATGTATGCTATGTGTTGACACCTGTTGTGGTTTAGGGCTGGGCTGGGCTGGGCACTAAATCCTGGACAGATGCTCTCTATTAACCCCTCTACCCTCTCCAGAAGGGGAAGAGAAAGAGAATAAGCGAGAGAGACTTATGGGTTGGAAAAGAAAACTAACAGATTTAATTAAACAATAATATTAATACTACAGGATAACAACGTAAATAGGAAAATAATGAAATATATACAAATATGTACAAATATATATACAACAAATATAAAATCCAACACACACACACTCCCCCACCATCAATGAGAATTATGTCACCAGAGGCTCTGCAGAGCACGGCACTGGAAAAGCCCAGACCAGACCCAGCAGCAGGTGGGAGCAGGATGGAGGAGTTGAATTCAGAAACATATGGATCAGGATTGGATGCAGATGAACTGGCAGGGTTCTATTCGGACTTTGGCCATTGCAGGAGAAGAGCAGAGGGCAGAGAAGAGGCCAAGAGTCTTGTGGTCCCTCAGCTTTATACTGACGTATGTGGGATGGAATACCTAGTTGGTCAGTTTTGCTAATCTGTGCTGTCTGCTCCTCCCTACAGGTGCAGATATGTCACCCATGGTGAGAAAGGGTCCTTGTCATGTTTACACAACATACAAGCATTATCACTTGTAGAAGTGAACATTGTCTGGAAAAACATGCCGTTAGTTTCAGCAAGTACAGCCACTTAGAAGAGACTTAGCTGAAAAATAAAATTATGAAATATAAAATTAATTCTATTTAGGTCAAACCAGGACAACACCCAAACCCACATCTTGAGTGTTAGCTGTGAAATAAATATTGGTGTGATGCTAGACTTACAAACTATGGATTAGAAAAAAAGGTAGCATGCTAACATAACTTCTGTCAATGATTGCACATTGTTTATCTTACATTTCAGCTCAGGTGAAAGAGAAAGGAAGAAATATCTTTGCACTAAAAGAGGTATTTCTTTGTGCAAAAACTTTGAAGGGGAAATGTTTGGATTTTAAATGCTATTGCTAAAGATAATCACTTAATAGTAAGAACTGAAGAACTGGTATCTCAAAAGCATGTGACAAAACACATGTATAATACACTGTATAACAGGTACATGTGTGTGTGTTATGGAATTCCAAGGGCAGAATATCCTTCACATAATTTATTCTACAGTTCTAAGAAATCTATTAGTTCATCTCTTCTACTAGAAGCAAAACAAATCCATGATAAGTGTAGTAACATTTCAGGAAACACTAGCACAAGTGACTTAATTATATAGCTGAGGCATGAAATGGATCTGAAGTCATACACAGAAAAAATAAAAGCCACAAAGTCTGCCCTCTCTGAAGAAATAAGCATAATAAAGAGAAATGAACAATATTTTTCAACTTTATTTAAAATATTAATGGGCTTCTTTAAGCATTGCAATTGTTTAGAAGTGTTTTAAATGCCTCCATGACTTATCAGTGTTTCATGAACCTAGTAAAAATTACGGCAGTTAGTTAAAAATTATTACACTTTTAAAATCTGTCCTATTGTACTTTATTCAATTCTAGGAGAATCTAATTGATTCTTTGGCTTATTTTCCTATAGACTCTCTTCAAAGGCCTGTTCATCTATTAAGGAGAGAAGTCTAAATGATACTCCCTGGTAACAGAACCAGCTGCATACTAAACACTTTTATCTCTGTCTTAATACATTTTTTTCCTTCCAAAAAGCTGTAAGAGATAAGTTTATGTGTAGCTCAAACAACAAATAAGACAGAGAAACTGAATGACCTGAATAAATAGAAAGAAATCTACTATAAAATTAAGATATAAATTGTAACTATAGAAACAGCCTTTGTAATTAAGAATAATTTAGAAATGCATAAAAAGATATTTAATCAGTATGTAAATTAACTGATTTTTTTTTTAGAAAGGTAATATAATTTAATTCAATAAAATCCTCTAAGACTTTTGTAGTGCCCTAAAGTAAAAATAAACAAACAAAAAGTCAAACCGCTTGGGCTCCAAATTTTTTGTAATTTTTCATCCATAGAGTGATAAAACCCATGCCCTACTTCACAACTTCTTCAGTATGTCACCAAACCCACAATAGAAATTAAATCAACACTATCTTCTGATATCTATAGAACAATACTAATACCTGGATCCTCACACACTTTTCACTGATCCTAGCAATTTTCACTAAGGGGTGGTAAAACATTTTATAAAGCAAATTGATGTTAATATTACTTTCTATAAATGGCGTGGGAGGAAAAAAGTAAAATGTTCCAGCTCAGCCAGCAGGTGAAAGGCACAGTTGAGAAAAGGTATGCTGTTTCTAGACTAGTTTAGTGGTCTAGTTCATTAACCAGGGAGCAAAATTAGATTAAATCACACTTAATGCCTAGTTGAGTTTGCTCTGAAAGAAGAGGCAGAACTCCCAAGTGAGACACAGACATGAGCTGGAGCACTGGGCCTTACACGGTAACAATATATCAATGACACTTCTTAATAAATTTGTATTAACTAATTCATTTTACATACTGGCTTATGTTATAGGTTACACTTATCTTATAAGTGTTACATTGTTTTTTTCCACGAAACTGGAGCATAAAATACTCCAACCAATAACATGTACCTGCAGAGAAATATCCAAGTAACTTTAAGTAAGCTGGCTGAGGTGCCAAAGTCAATGCAGCTTCGCAGTCTTTAAGTCCATAGTACTAAATCTTTATTTAATATTGGAGATCCTCATTTCTTTGCAAACACTTTATTATGTACAGACTGATAAAATGCAGACTACTTTTTAGCCCATTCATTAAGGCTTAACTGTACTTCAGATATATTAAAGACACTTATTAGTAAGCCAGTAGATTTCTGTGACACTAGAAAGTTGTGTGAGGAAGCCCAAAATGGAATGTATTTGAAAGGTCATGGCAGTCTGGTGAACTACCAGCTAACTGCAAAAGGGGAAACATAACTTTCATTTTCAATAAGAGTGACACGGGCAGTGGATCGAGTGCACCCTCAGCAAGCTGGGCGGTGCTGTTGACACACTGGAAGGAAGGGATGCAGTCCAGAGGGACCTGGACAGGCTGGAGAAGTGGGCCCATGCAAACCTCAATGAAGTTCAGTAGGGCCAAGTGCAAGGTCCTGCATCTGAATAGGGGCATTACCAAGCACAAATACAGGCTGCGAGAAGAATGGCTTGAGAGCAGTCCCGAGGAGAAGGACTTAGGGGTGTCAGTCAATGAAAAACTCAACAAGAGCCAGCAGTGTGAGCCTGCAGCCCAGAAGGCCAACCACATCCTGGGCTGCATCAAAAGAAGTATGACCAGCAGGTTGAAGGAGGTGATTCTGCCCCTCTACTCTCTTGTCTCTTGTGAGACCCCACCTGGAGTACTGCATCCAGTTCTGGGGCCCCCAACAAAAAAAGGACATTGAGCTGTTGGAACCTGTAGAATGATCAGAGGGCTGGAGCACCTCCCCTACGAGGACAGGCTGAGAGAGCTGAGGCTGTTCAGCCTGGAGAAGGGAAGGCTCCAAGAAGACCTTATTGCAGCCTTCCAGTTCCTGTAGGGGTCCTACAGAAAAGCTGTGGAGGGACTTTTTACAAGGGCAGGTAGTGATAGAATGAGAGGTAATGGTTTTAAACTTGAAGAGGGTAGATTTGGACTAGACATTAGGAAGAAATTCTTTACTGTGAGGGTGGTGAAACACTGACACAGGTTGCCCAGGGAAGCTGTGGATGCCTCCTCCCTGGAATTGTTCAAAACCTCGTTGGACAGGCCTTTGAGCAAACTGGTCTAGTGGGAGGTGTCCTTGCCCATGGCAGGGGGATTAGAACAAAATGATCTTTAAGGTCCCTTTAAACTCAAATAATTCTATGACTATATAAAAACCTATGTTTTACTAATACGTTAAAATAATCCTGATTTTACTGGGATTGAGTCACTAGAATTCCACTCTCTGTTCAGCAGAACTGCATTTCTGTGAGAACTGCAGTGTTCAATGTAGTAAAAAAAGGTTTTAATTATAACTTCAACAGGAATAAAATTATTTTCCTCATAGGTAGTGTGACTTTCTATTAGATTAATGCTAAAAGGAATGTTTATAGGATACCAGATTATGGCTTTTGCAAAGTAGTTTAAGAACTAACTGAGGGACTGTTTTTCAATCTTTTGTCTGTATCTGTGCTCCTAGTTTCTTCTGTGTTTTTTGGTGGTTTTTTGTTTGTTTATTTGGTTGGTTTTTGTTGTTTTGTTTTTTTTCCCTTCAAAGGAAGATGCGATGGGAAGCAGAAGCCAGAGTTTTCTGGGACAGATGACCCAAGTCAGATGACCCATGTGTGTTCCAAGCTGGCCAACAGAATGTATCAAAATGTATTCCATACCATAAACATCACACTCAATATAAATTGGAGAGTTTACGGGGGACAAACACTCTTTTTTGGATGACTGCCATCTCCACAAGCTCTAGCGTATCCAGTTCCTGAGACTTCCTGCAGAGAATTTTCATTGGTGCATGACCAGCAGCTGGTCTTTGTGAGCTGAGTATACATTTGATTGCTTTATTATCATTGTTTCTATTCTTATTAAAATTCATTATAAATATTATTTCAATTTGGTTTATTTTAATTATTTAATTGTCTTATCTCAACCCATGGATTCTTTCACTTTCACTCTTCCAGTTCTCTCCCCCACCCCACAGGGGTGAGTGGGAAGTGAGTGATTGTGTGGTGTTTAGCTGCTTGCTGAACTAAACCACAACAGAATACAAAACAGTTGACATGCACAGTTTTCATGCATAAGACACATAATTGGAGAGGTATAGACTTCCTCCAAATGACACACCTGTTATATCTTCCTACTAGTATTTTCATGCATCTATTAAATGTATCATTATCAGTAAAATGTCATCCATGCTAAAGAATTGAAGCTCAAACTGTAATGTTACAGCATTTCCGAAATGCTTCATTCACAAGGTATAACATAAAAGCAGAGCAAAAGCCCAATCTTGCAAATACATGGGGACAGGTTACAGTTATAAAGCATATCTTAATAAAATCAAAGTTAAAAATGAGAGAACAGATACACTGTAAGTATGAATTATATTCTACCCATTTCTTCATCATATTCAGTATCAGTTTCTTTAAAATGCCAAACATTAACTCAT
Source organism: Mesitornis unicolor (assembly GCF_000695765.1). Lineage (NCBI taxonomy): Eukaryota > Metazoa > Chordata > Aves > Mesitornithiformes > Mesitornithidae > Mesitornis > Mesitornis unicolor. The sequence continues at coordinate 12,330 of NW_010156294.1, forward strand.
GCTGCGGTAACGAACAAAACTTGCCTTGGTAGCTCATGTTATATTCTTTTTGTTAAGGGTGAACTTTAGCTGTCACCATCAGAAAAACCCAGACAATGCTTAACAGGACTTCAAAGAGTCTGAAGCTTTAATCCATTGTAATTTAACACTGCTATGTGTTAAATTGTATTTCTCTTTCTCTTCTGCTGAAACTCAAAAAAACTTTGCAAAGTTCAAAATCTGATCAAGCTAACCAAAATTTAAGTCACTTATGTACTTTTTAAAATTTTATTTTCTAAGATAGGTATCCACCACAAACTTTTAAAGAACAACTATGTGACACAAGGTACTTATTTGTCAAAGAATCATCCCTGGTGTCCATAGGTCAGTTTTATCCAGTATTCAGCTGCTCCAGTTGTAGAAATTACCTATGGCATTAAGACATCTGAGGACTAAAAGTCTATGAGTAAGCCCCAAAAGCCCACCAACAAAATGCCTGAGTTTTGCAAAGACCAGCACCTTTTGATGGCTCAGTCACTCCTTAAGGGTAACTATGTAGTTCGCAATGACGAGTGTAATAGTCATAAACAAGGAAAGTCTGCCCATTAAATGTCCTTAAATCTTTATAAAAATGGCCAACAGAGGGAAGATAAACATGTTAAAGAGCATATTGATTTCCTATACACAACATCACTTCGAAATTTTTAGAAGAAAATAACCAATCCAGAATGTCAAGCAAAATGCTATGCCAAAAAAGACTGTTGTTATTCCAGTTGGTAAGACAGAGGTACCCTGATTGCTGGAAATTATTGTATGTCCTAGCAAATGAAAAGGATGTCGGGGAATCTGCTGACACTTTTCCCAAATCTAGTCTACCAGCAACATAGATGACAAGAAAATCTAGACTGGTTTCAAAGTAAAAACCATGGAGTTCAATATCTTATTATTTTCTTAGCCATTTCTCTATTGTTTTCAACTACGTAACACTTATTTTAAGTATAACAACTTTTTAAACAACTAAGAAGTGGTAAACAACGTTTTTTAACATTATTGAAGATTACTAAGATATTATGGTTCAAATTTTTTGCAAATTTAAGAGTTAGCCACAAAGAGTAACAAGGCCCATTTATCTACAATATAAAAACAGAAGCAAGAAAAATTATAATTAAAAAAATATAATTCCTTAACAGAACCCACACAAAATAAATCAGTGAGTTGATCAAAAGAAGTACTGTGTGTATGGAAACACTGATTAGCCAAGAAAAAATAAAGAATTATAAACTTCTGCTGAAGAGTCAAAGAAAAAGGACTTTCTCTCTGCGCTTTTCCCCGGAGCTATATCCAAGCTTAAGGTCACACAAGCATTTCTTCTACTGTTCTGAATTCCTGTTGTCAGCGATAAACACTAAACAAAAGAAGTTTGCAAATAGCAACATAAATAAAATTATTCCTCTGCTGATTTGAAGAGATTTGATTAACTTGCTCCAAACCATTGTGGATAATGTTGTGGATCTGACTAAAACATGTAGTAACACAGATTCCCAGCTTCAGGGCCAGAGGTGAAATTTCCCCAGCTTTTCTTTTAAGCAGTGTATCAAAAGCTTTCAGTTCACTCTTTCTATGGCTTGTGGTTTTTTAGAAGGTAAGATAATTTGAGAAGATAATGACTTACCAGAGTAAGTAATTAAGCAGCTAAGAATTAGATTATCAGAGTCTCAAGGAGTGTGAGACAGACAGAATAGAAAACTTGGAAATCAACTGTATCCTTTGATCACTATGTCCTTGCAGGATAGGTCTTTTATCCAGTCCTCTCAGCTTGTGGCACCTTCTCTCTGATTATCACAGATAATGTGTTTGTTGCCTGCTGCAAAACTATTTCCTGAACTCTCCATGCCAGCTCCATGCCAGTCTGTTCAGCTGTCTGTCCAACCCTGCATTCCCAAAACCCTCTGAGCTGAACCTGCTCTGTTTCTTCCAGGGAAAGGCAGAGACAACTGTCCTAGAAATTTTTGCCATGCTGAAACAAGGAGGACACTGACAATTTTTTTTCCTCTTTTCCATCAGTCTACATCATTTAAGGGAGACAACACTTCAAAGAGTAAACCAGAATTAAATTATGGCTGTAATACTCTCCTTCCTCCTTTGTTTTCAGCATGACTTGATCTAAGTATCAGTACGATCTTAGCAGTCTTCAAGGAAATTTTTGTGTTAAGTTCCAGATTTAAACTCTGATACTCAGACCTACATAAAAAAGTGTTTTACTGCATAAAAATCTTGATGTATTTGTATCTGCAATATATTTCAGGAATATCAGCACTGTCAATAAAGTTCATACTTTACCAGGTACCAATAGTTTTGTGATAATTTGTTATGCCATCCTGCAACCGAAAAGTTGGAAAGTCTCAAACTTACACATAAAACAAGGTCAATGCTCATGAATTTTTTCTCAGACAGATATACTCCTACTCACTACCATTCTCTGTTCTAGAGGTTTGCATGAGTAGACTTTCATTCTCATGCACACTTTGAGCATCTAAATTGAAAGCTGAAACTCAGTCAGGGTATATTTCTACACTATTTGTCATTCACTTACTTAAAGTATTTCAGCTATTTCCTTAGAAAATAAAAATGCTTGCTCATCATAAACTATTTTAGTGATGGTTCACAATTTGACAGCAACCTACAGATTGAAAAGTATTTGCCTGCATTACCCAGCAAACACTGCATAGATAGTGTATTCAGACTAGAAGTAAAAGCATGTTCTTCTCTCTCATACACAGAGCTTCCTTTTACTTTCTACTTTTTACATGTTCTTTGTTCCAACTTCAAACCCAGAAAACCTTTGTTTCTTCCATAAATGTTTCTTCCATAAATGTTTCTTTATTTCTGCAAACACATTATTACATGAGTAAATTTTATCTATTAAGTAAGTAAACAATGTCAGAAGTGACCTTGTTGAGCTTCTCTTGTCAGTGATCACAAGCAGGAGGAAAAGTCAGACAATATTTACCTTTCTCTTTACAAAGCTTTCTTGGAAATCAGCCAGAAAAACATGTAACACAAATGTGAAACTCTTGTTGGAGAACATGTCCTGGACTTCAGACTGAATATAGAAACGTGTGCTTTATGTCCATTTTATTTCTCATGCTCCAAAATATGGTAATAACATGCCAAACTGCTCTGTCATCTGACATTCCTTTTTTAGGAAGGTTCAGGTAACAATGTTTTCTAAATAGTGTGTGCTAACCATGGCTCCTACCTTACACTTTCCAGGTTAATTAGTATGTTACATGTTTTGGCTGTGAAAGCTTTGTTTTAATACTGGAAGCCTCTGCTTAGGCACAGAGGGCTAACTGTTGTATAAATAAAATTCACAATGAAGTTATAGTAGTGCAAATAACTTTGAGTTGTGATATCATGGCCTGTTTGTGACGAATGGTCTAATCCAAAACGACAGAAATAGTGATTTAAAAACTTTTACTGACGCTTTCATGTTTACTGTAATTAAAGGGAATAAGAAAGCCATATTAATATTATTATTTTTTCTGGTTTGGGGATATAGTAATTTCACTCTCTTTTTAGGAGTAAATCTAATACTACATAAGAAGCACTAGCAATGGATGACAGAGAAAGTATCCGAAGCATTAGAACATTTTCTAAAGAAACTTCTATGCATTCACACAATTGCATTCTCACTCTGATATATAACATTAGAATTTTTTCATCCACACATGAATTTAATTTGGCTTAATGTCCAATTTTCTTGAAAACTCCATTGTAAGCATGCATATAAATCAGTGCAAATAGTCGTTCATACCTGCTTCCACGAAACTGCATGCTTAAAAATACTTAAATTTACCAATTTTATAAATTCAGTTTTTAGCTATCCAAAGATTTTTTTCTGAATTTTTAATTTCTGAAAGCAATCAGAGTGTAAAGATATTATTTGAGAGTTAAAAGTATTTAATTGTCTGGTAGAATAAAATATTGCCTTAGATAAATAAACAATCAGAACTTTAACTTTTATGGTTCAAATAGGTTTTTTTATTGTCACAAAGACTGCTATAGGTTCTGCATTCTTTCTTATCATATCATCAGAATTTATGACAATATCTATGAATTCTAACAACAAAATATTCTGATTCAGTGTATGTAAAAAAGGATGACCACAGAGGGATTTTCATCACTATTGCCTTATCACCGAATTGTGATTCATTCATCTGCAGCACAATCAGAAGGATAGTATTTTTTTTCACCAGAACAAGTAAAATGGATTGGTGGGGTGCTAGCCATCATTTATAGCTGGGGTATAAACTCTTCACTTTTATTAGCAGATACTGAACTAAAAAGGTTGAGAAATACTGCATACTAATTCAAAAAAAGTGAAAAAACGTTATTTTCTCTGCTAAGCAAACAACTTTGTTGTTTGTAGCCCTTGTTAATAATAAGTAAAAGTCATTGTTTCTTATGGCCATTAATCAATGTACTCTCATTCCTCTCAGCTAAATTCAGACATTATGGTGTTCATACACTAAAATCCATTATCTTTGGAGACATCGTGTTTTCTAAGAACTGAATGTATATGTAAATCACTATTCATTCACTCTTGAAGATGTTCACGAAGGATTGAGTTCACAACAGCACAATGAGGAAGTCTATCTGAGCAATTTCATATGCTATCCTAAAATGAAAGAGGAAACGTACATGCCAGTTTACTACCAGTCTCACTCTCAAACTTCATTAGAACATAAAAATTACACTAGCTTTAGTCAGTAATTTATAGATCACACAACTGGAAATTATTTTGAAGGTAGTAGACTTTACATATCCTAATCGACAAGGATGTTATTCAAATTTCTAAACATATTTCATATATTCTTTTTTTGGAGGGAAGAGGGCCACCTCTGGCTGCTCCTATAGAAGGATCGCATACATGTTCAAAAAAAAGAAAGCTTACAAATATTTACTGTGTTCCTTGACATTTTAAATCAAATGTGCAGCAAGTGAATGTTTATGAGATGCAATTAATCAACAGTGGATGTATTAAACACTGTAAGAAATAATTATCTTATGCTTAAACAACATGAAATTTTAAAAAGCAATCATGTTTCTTAATTTACCTCTCCTACAATTTTCACTCTACTTTCAGCAAAAAAGTGAACATTTAATTGTTAATTGGAAACAGAATAAACACAGCAGAATGTTACATAAGGAATGGAATGTTTGAATACATTTGTCAAATGCACCATGTAAACATATTTTGGTAAAAACGTTGGTATGTCTCCAGCTTTTTAATAGTTTTTCCTCTATGTGGGAAACAAATTAGGAGTGCAAGAAAAAGGATATAGACCTTCATATTAAAAGCAACAGAAACACAAAGCAGCTTTCAATTATTTTTTCTCCCTCTGTTTTCATATTAAACAGGTTGCAATTGTAAAAAAGCTTAGAAACAAATATCTTCAGCTACTCCACCTCTCTAGGCATATCATTTCACCACTAGACTGAAGGGACAAGAATGTGAGAGATACCCTAAATCCATGAGAAAGTATTTGATGAAGTGTGATTTCTCCCCCTGGCAGACATTCTCCCTTATTTAAAATTCTTTAACACTACATGTTAAAAAAGAACCAATACAACATATTATAACAATAAGAGCTAAAGGGAAAACACCTTTCATTTCTTGTGCTTTGCTTTCTCACTTTTCAATAACATCAAAATTCACAAGAGTAGGGAAAATAATCTGTTTTGAAAGCAAAAGTAAAGGATATGAAAAGTATTTGTTTGGTGAGTTAAGTGGAAAAGGATAAGGGACATTGACTAGTTTGTCCAGTCACAGTATATCTCAGTTTCCAGTTGTCCTTTGAAGTAAAATTCTACTGACACCTTTATTCTCTCATCTGTAATTTCTCATATTTGTGGAAGCGATTACAGTTGTAAAGCAACCATCATTCAATAATAATAATATTCAATAATTTAAACTGCTATTATCTTCAAATGTAGAGTGATGTGTGATTTCATAAATATGCAGCTAGTCTTTGAGATTCTTTTTTAGATATAGTGTTCCTCTGAAAGATGGGTAAAACAGTATAGGCTTGATTTTTAAAAGTGCTGACACATCCACTTATCAGGGACTTAAAACCAGGAAAAGAAAGTGAACAAAATGACAGCAGAGGAGGCAGGAGGAAACAACCTGGTTAATTAAATAATATATGAGCAAGAGAAGTAATTAAAAAAAAAAGGACCTACAAGTCCTTATGAGCTTTTGCTCTAGTGGTTTTTCACAGTTAAATTAGCATGAGGGAAAGTGGAGGACACAGCTGAAATTTGGAAAGTTCTATTCAAAATTGATTTGATCTCAGGAAGTGTTTTCCATAAACCCTTTTACTTGTTAAAATTCACAGATAAGGGAACCAGCTTCTGTGGCTGATTTCTTATTAGGATAACAAGGGCCCAATCCAGTGATGGATAATTCCAATTTGTATTTGGATAGTCTTCCCCTCTCTGCAATGAAATATTTACATAGAGACACTGATTTTCCCAGCTAAGGACGGCAACTTTTAGTACAGCTGTAGACAGTATTATTAGAAGAGTATTTTTATATTTTAACATTAAAAAGCATATCACTGTATGGAAACAGAGATAAGAAATATCTTACAACTTAAAAAACAGTTAGCAGCTGCAGCAACATTTCTTTAATCCATGTAAGCAAAGCACACGTGAGATGTAAGTTAAAGGCAGAGTAAGAGCCTTCTGACATGGCAGATTGCCTTTATAATGTACTCATTGATAGTCACGTTCCCATATCTTTTTTTTTGTCTTCACTTCCCATAGTCCACAAAGTTAGCATTAAAGATAGAGAATTTATAATACAGCATTATGAAGAACTCTGTCAGTATATAGTCTGTCAAATAAGAGGGATTCTCAGAATCTTTGGGGACAGGGGGTTCAAATCCAACAGAAGTAGAAATTACATTCTTACACACTGGAAAATGTTTATCTTGATACACAAAACAAGCTATGTAGCTAAATAAGCTGTGGCTGCCCACCATTACTGCCTAGGCAAAGGGACAAAATAAAATAATACAATTACTCCTTGTCATTATCAAAAAAATTGGTCTTATAACAGTTACCTAGCAGCTTTGCTCCTGCTTAAAATCCCTGAATTATATAAAATTCAAATCCTAGATTCTTAGATGTCTGATGTTTGCTTTTTTGTTATTTTATTCCTTTAATTGTGTGTAATGAGCCTAAAAAACCCTGACTTTTTTCCTTCCCAGCTTAAAGTTTAAACCTACCTAACTTATAGGAAAACATGCAAAGTTGAGGCCCACTGTAGCCATCTGCTTTCTGAACAACACTTATTTGGATAGTAGAAGTGGAAAGTACAACTCAGAAAATTCATCTAACTTCTTAGTATTAGAATAAAACCACAGCGGTATCATCAGTGGAAGCATACTTACCAGCATAACAGTTTTTGCTAGCACACAATTCATAACTGACAGTCCTGTTGTTCTCTGGGAACAATTTTTCCGCACTCCCCTCCCGATAAAAACTCCAAAACAAAAACAAAATCACACTGTCACCTCCTCTAATGACCCTCTGCCACCATACTTGACCTTTGACTTACCTCATTCCTATGCACACTTGTACATCCTATTCTGCAATGACAAAGAGTGTGCAGGAATTGAGAACTGCGACTGTATAGTGATTGCTTACTCTACTCCCATCCATTCCACGATGTGAAAACAAATAAAAATTACCTCCATGTGCTACCTTTGGCCATACCAAGGCAAAACACAGAGGTCTGTGTGTAAATGGGATATTTAACATTCAGTTCTGTGAATCCTTTCCTAAATATCAAGCTTCCTTTTTCTGGATCATCTGTGGCAACTTTAAGGAAGGACACAGATACAGAAGTAATACTAAATATTTGAATTAGAAGTATTCTGGTTGGAGTGGAGGGGAGCGTTAGGGGTCTGAGTACCCATATGTACCCTCTGGATACAAGAAAAACAGGTGGCATTGTCCTGGCAAATATGTATAAATCATCACGAAATGTCCTGGGGGAAAAATGCTGCCCACAGATGAGTAACTTAGCATCTGTTCACAAATGATTCACCATGGACTAGGGCAATTTGCACAGAATATTTAATATTTTAATCTACGCTATTCTCAGTGAAGGATTTAGTTATGCTGGTCCACATTACATTTTGCAGAAGTGCACTCAGGGAAAGCTGGAGGATGTGCAAGAGTGTTTTGTCACAGAAGAGACCATATGCTTTCATTCTTTTCAAGTCTTGGTTGTGGGGGACATTACAACTAAAAATTCAGTACAGTTCCATTATGCTAGCTGAATCTACCGCTATAGTGGATGAATATTTAATTGAACCACTAGGTAGTTATATGCAGTAGCAGAACATGGCAATAAGAAGTCCTAGCAAATTCCAAAATATTTGTTTTGCCGTCTGACTCAGACTAAATGTAGAGTTATGTCTGCAGTCAGAAAACAAGAAAGTGGATGCAGTAGGCCTTGGGGACTTCCAGTTCCTTATTGTAATTCTGCTTTTGTTATAATTCTCCAGTAGATACCCATAACCATTAGCTACTATACAACCATTTTAAGAGAGCTGAGATAATAAAAGCATTGTCATGTGTTATGGTTTAAGGGTTACCAGCCTGAAAGGGAAGGACAGGTGGTGTCTGTGGGACCCTGGAGGGTCAGAGATCAGTTCTGTTCCCTCCCCTTTCTGGCCACAGTCTATAAAAAAATGAGGTTTTCGTTGGCTTTTCCTGGCTTTCCTGGGCCTCTTCCTGTCGCATCTCGGGGCGGCTGGGCCTAGCTCCACGTGCTCGGCAGCATCCACCACCACCTGCTCCCGGCACCACTGTGGTCCCTGGTGACGAGTCACAGCAGTCGCAGCGGCCACGAGGCACTGCTCGGACATTTCCACTCGGGACTACTGGGATCGGGTTTTGTATATAAATATCCTTTGTCCCTTATTAATTCCCTTTTCTTTTCCCCTGTTGTTTTCATTAAACTTGTTACAGTCTTAACTTCCAACCTTGTGCGGAGCTTTTTTTTTTATTATTCTCTCTCTATTCCCTTCTCTTAATCCTCCCCCTGGGAGGGGTAGGGGCAATAGAGAGAAAATCCTGCTCTCTCTCTCTGACCCTTAAACGGAGACATCATGATACAGAATTCAAAAGTTAGTGAGCTATTTTCTGCAAATAAATTAAACAACAGACATGACTAGAATGGTGCTAGTAATATTTTTCAACTACAAGGTGTGTAAGGCAGAAAATAAGAAAACCAGAAATTCTCTAAGATTAAAAGTGACCTATTTTCTATCATAATGAAGTCTCTCAGTCATGTTGAATTATTATTTTTAACAGTATCATGGATATTATGGTATGGTATGTTATGTTATGGTATGTTATGATATGTTATATTACGATATATTACGCTATATTATGCTATATTATGCTATATTATAATATATTACGATATATTATGACATATTATGAAATAATATGATATATTATGAAATATTATGATATATTTTCTTTATTCAGATTAAAGGAATTGTTGGACAGTAACCTGAAAGGTTCACTTCCTCCAGAGGCTGAATTTTCCTTTCAGAACTGAAGTTCACCCCTGTTCAGGCTAGAAACAGGAATGTAGATCGCAGTCTCACCTTTGAGCCTCCACAGGCAATGCAGCATGTTGACGAGAGCAACAACCTGGCTGTTCTCCATCTGTAAAGAACTGCTCATCAGCACAGCTTCAAAATGCTGAATTGCTGTAGCATGCCATCTTATCGCAAAGAACTCTTTAATGGTTCAAATAACTTGTTCTTTTTCTCTGTTGAGCACTGGTATTCCTTAGAAAACTGTATTCAGCTGCTTTTTCATCCATGGCATATTAATGTAAATCGTGGTAAGTCCCTTTACTTCTCTGTCAGTCAGAATTGACTCTCTTGTAAAATAAGAATAATAACTCTGATTTATTTCCAGAGTTTTAAAGGAGTAACTACTATTAGCAACATTCAGATATTTTGTTGTTGTAAAAGAACCTGTCAGCTGGGTATTCAGTGTGATTTTGTAATAAAAGTCTGTGACTAAATAACAAAAGTAATCTAGAGTCTCATTTTTCTAAGAAATTAATTATTTACAAGTTCTACAACAGTTATCTTCAGTGTTTAAGAGAGAACCTGTTATGGCCCAGGTATAAGCTAACATTGCAGAAAGAAACTTAGCTTTCCCCTCAATTAGTCTACCTTGTTGAGAAGTATTGAACTAGTTTCAATTTCAGAAGATTATTTCATTCTTATTCATTTTAATTTCATTCTTCTTTTGATTTCTTATTCATTTTGTTCATTTCTGATAAAAATTAAGGTAAAGTGAAGCAAGAAAGGAGTGGCAGAGTGTCAAGAAACCAAAGGCAAACCTGAAGAAATTGCATAGTTCAAATTTTCTTCTCTGTAGTTGGCGCTTTTCTTTAACGAACTTGTTAAACTTACCAGTTTTGTAGAACACAAGCAAACATGCACTAATAGAATAATGTTTGAATATCCACTCAATGGAAACACATGTTATCAATAAAATTGTTATTTTATATCATTTTAAATGGCTCTACAAATGTTCAATTACCTTTAAGATGTAGTAAAATGGAGCACATAACCTTGTTAATGTGGCTATACAGCCTTTAGGTAAAAGACAACTCATGAAGGTCTTTCTGCACCTGTCTGCAGAAGCATCTCTGAAATTGCATTCCAAAATGAAACTACTTCATAGCAAGAAGTTTCCTTCCAAGTTGTTGAGACTGGAAGAACCAATAGACAGCAACAGCATGGAGACTGTACAGAAATCATGAAACGCAGGGTAGCAAAGCCAAACTATTTGCCTTTATCAGAATTAAAGGCTTATTTTCAGAGATGTATATTCATAAACAAGAAGAAATATAATCAAGATGGAACAAGATTAATTGCGTAAAGGTCTTGTGCAGGACAAGGGAAAGGTGAACAATACAGCAGAAAGCTCAACTGTTTATTGTTCTTGCTTTTGAAATTAATGCTTGCATGCAAGAAAGAAAATACCAGTCTTCAAGTCATCATGAAGCTGGTTCAGTTACTTCCTATTCTGAGATCCTACTATAATCAAGAACAGAATGATTTCTCAGACATTTTGGTAATTTTATGGTTATAATTTTTGTCATAGAAAAGAGAGTGATTTATAATGCTATCTCAGCCATTGCTTTATCTTACAGATTTTTTTCTTCTTTGACAAATAAATTAGTAACATTAGAGTGAGGGATGAAACTGACCCATTTATAAGCCTATTTAAAAATTATTGCTTACCCTTTAAAATAGCCTTTCCATTTATTCTGAACAATGTCAAGCATGGTGTATATACCATGCACATAAATTTATTTGAAAGCTAGGTCACACAATTCCAGGGAAGCTTGAGCAAAGGATTATGCAGGACCATAGAAGCCAGAGCCCCAGTACGGGGTACAGCACAGGCCATACATTTCTCAGTATTACCCACTGCATTGCTTTAAAAGCTGACACAAGTGGGGAAATTTGCAATAGTTACTAGAAGGAATTAATCCAGTATTCTCCATCAATTAAAACAAACAAACAAACAACAACAAAAAACCCACAAGCAAAAACAAAAACCAAAACCAAGCAAAAAAACCACAGAAGCAAGAATAAACCCCCAAGTATACATCTAGATTCCAGTCACTTTCTTATTTTGTCTTATTTTCTACAATTGAATGACCATTACTCAAAGCAACATCATTAAGTTAAAAAGCAGAAGATATTCTCCAGGTTATCCCCTCTATTATGAGTCCAAATTAAAAGCATAAAGATCATCAACATAAGCTTCAGTGTAATGCTGAATAATGATACAGTGAGGACATGGCAATCTGTGGCAGTCTTGGCCATAGCAAGCATGGAGAGTCAAGATGAAGATCCAGAGGGGAAAGAAGGGATAAAGTCACAGAGCCTACACCTCAGGCACCAAGTAAGTAGACTGCAGTTTGTTCAGGGAGCAAGCAGCTGGGATCATATGGGCAGCTGGGATCATATGGGAGCAGCTCTGAAAGGCAGAGAAGAGGAGGGAACCTGGAATGTCTTACGTGCAGCATCCTCCAAAAGCTCCAAAATGACCAGTCTCACCTAGTATTCAGGAAAATCTGATATTATGTCCAGTCTGAACATACTACCTTAAATTTATGGCTGTTGTCTCTCTTTTTGCTGTCAATGTGCTACAGTAGAGATCTTACATCTGGGGTTTTTTATAACTTTCTCTGAAGGCATCTCTTCTTCTGGCTGAACAAACCCCGGTCCCTCAGCTTGTCCTCACAAAGTAAATGTTCCACAGCTCACAGGTCCCTCACTCAACTTATTCCAAATTATTAACATTTTTATTCTTTTGAGGTGCCTGAAACAGGCACCACAGACAGTCTAAAAAGTGCCAAAAAAGGGCACTAAAACTTTCCCCAGTCTACTAGCTGTGCTTGTGTAAATCCAGCCCAGTTGTATTGTCTTTTTTGATATTTCAAGTGAATTATTTGCTCACATAGCATTAGCAAAATAATGCATTCAATCATTCGGAGAATGTTTATTATGATTGCTAGCAATAGCAGCCCCAGAGGACTGTGGTTCTATCAAAGGACTATTAGAATTCAAAATTATCTGAAACTGGAAACACAATATGCAAAAGAAAATTGAATTGATTTTTTCTATGATGAAAATGAGATTTTTGTCACATGGTAGAAGTAGTATCAGTCACAGGAACAAAATACATAGCTATTTCAGGGAAGCTGAGATCTATGAATCAGCAGGGGATAGTGTCTCCTAATTAAAATTAGCTTGTATATTGAGTCATAAACAGGAAGCAGCTACACACTCCTGAATTAGTTAAAAAAGTCACTTTCAGCACTGAGTAAACAACATAATGATAACAAGGTCATAAGTCGAGGTATAGCAAATGGACCTGAAGGAAAAGTTATTACAATTAAACAGAAACAGTCAAGTTGTCAAATACAGAGTGAAGATTAAAAAATCACAGGGTTTCCAGGGGGTCACCAACTGAACTTTACCTAACTTTGAAAAAAAAGTAAATATCATATGGGATATATAGATGGAGTAGGGATAACAGATATTGGAAATTACTTTTCTCAGCACTGGTCAGAATCCATCTGAAATACAGTCTCTATATTAAGGCAAATACTTGAAGAAGAGCCAGTTGTTTACAGTATCAATAACAGCATTAACAACAACAACAACAACAAAAGTCTAGTTTCTTTCTAGGTATTAGGAAAAAAATATAATGGTGAGGTTGGAACGCTGTGGAATAATTTGGTTAGAAATGTTCTGAAATTTCTCTTAGTGAAATGATTAGTCTGATTCTTATTACAAGCACAATCTTCTCTATTCTTTCAACATATTCCATGGTTGAATTTGAGCTTCTTAAGCCTTTTCCACCTTCAGGTTCTGACCATTGCTGAATTTATACCCAAAGCAAAGGTGAAAATGAAAGATAAAGGTAGGCTGGGAAAAAGACATTTTACAAAAAACAAACAAACAAAATATTTGCTGGCAACAGTGTATAAAGAAGTTGTAGCACTGTAATTATAACAATAGCACAAACAGCAAAAAGTATTATTTTCATCACAGATAAGCATAAAATTAATGCAAAACAAAAAAGCAGTGAGCTAATGGTATAGCTGCAGAAAAATAGCACAGAAAAATGTGTGCAAGCAGTAAAATTTGTGATGTAAACCTGAGGATCTAGAATAAGCCAAAGGACTAAAAAGGGTACCTGATAGCAGATAAGGAAAGAGAAGGAAAATAGAAAGTACTCACTTCAATTTCAGCCTCCCTCTGTGATAAGTTCTTGAGCGTAACCATCTCAGCCTCCAGAACAAAGTACTGATAAAAGTCACCTCCACACTCTTATTTCATAGTCATTAATAGTTCATTCCACAAAATCATGGTCTATTAGAAAAGAACACATATGAATATAGAAACATAGAGATACAGAAAAAGTGTTCTGGAATATATTTGCATTTAATATCACTCATTAATAACAATTAATAATTAATAATAATATCACTTACTTGCTACAGTAATACTGCAGGTATGCATTATCATTATTATTACATTTATAATAATTATCATTATTTACTTTACATTTGCATGCAATTATTCTTTACCTTTTCCAAACAAAATCCCTATTTCAGTTCACATCCTACCTAACCTTACTTTTACAGTCATGCAAACTTTAAACCTCAGTAGCAAGGATTAAAAAAGTAATAATCTTAAGCAAGTATTTTCAGCAAATTTGATGCCATGTAGTAACTGGAAATTATAAGAGTATTATAAAACTATCAACTGTTATTTCTGAGACTAAAAGCCACCACAAGTAAAGAGTGGAAAAATAATAGGTAAAAACTGTTCTTCAAAATTAAATATTAATTTTAAAACCAAAATTAGAATTTGCAGATATAAATTAATTACAAGAGATTAAGAGAAGACCCAAAGAAATCTGGGGAGAAATCACAGAATCACAGAGTGGTAGGCGTTAGAAGGGACATCTGAAGATCATCGAGTTCAAGTTTCCTGCTAGAGCAGGATCACCTAGAGAAGATCACACAGGAACACATCCAGATGGGTTTTGAAAGTCTCCAAAGAAGGAGACTGCCCAAAACCTCTCTGGGCAGCCTGTTCCAGTGTTCTGTGACCTTCACAGTAAAGAAGTTTTTCCTTATGTTTTAGTTGAACCTCCTGTATGACCTTATCTTGTCACTGGGCACAACCAAGGAGAGTCTGGTTTCACTCTCCTAACATCCACTCTTTAGATATTTATGAAGCTTACTGATGCTCTTTAGCCTCATGAAAAAACAACTGTATGCTCAACATTAAGAAATGGGACTGAATGCTGTCACAGGTTCCAATATAAAAAACATAAAAACTCTACAAAATAAACATGCCCTCACCTAAGCAGTAGCTCTGTCCTGATGAACGTGTCATTTAGAAGACTTAAAATCATAAATTATAGTTAACTAATACCACTTAGAGGCAATTCTCTTCAGGTAACATGGGAGCCAGATTCACAGAGAAGTAAGCGAAAGTACATTCCCTCCTTTCTAAGATTTTAGCAGGCTGCATTCAAGGCTAGCTTTTTCATAAGTGATCTGAGAGGCCAACTCAGAACTTACGGAGGTTGAAGACTCAGCAGTGGCTCTCCCTGCCTCTGCCTGGGGTAATGATTAAGATCTGATGCTACAGTGCTTGGTCCCCACCTGAACTAGGCTGTGGCTGCATTGCCACTGCATCTGCACCCCACCTCGTACCTACTTGATCCTCCAGTCTACTGACTTGACTTTCTAGCTTGACCTTTGGCCTGACTTATCACTATGGAATTGCTGGGTGCTTGCTTGGTGCATGCCTTAGCCAGTTCTCCAGGAAACAGCTATCATCTCTTTTCTCCACATACCACTTACTTAAGCCTCTAAAGGAGCTTTATCACCATGTTTCTGACAAAGTAATTCCATGGAAAAGAAAAGAGTGCCGCAAACAGTTCTTATTCAGTTTCTAGATCACTTTTTATTTTCTTGTTTCTGTAAGAATTTAAAAGAAGTTATGAACTTTAGACTTTCCACTTTTAACAGCAGCACTCTACCTACCCAGTAATTTTAGGATTTGTCCATACACGAAGCTAGGAATGGGTGAAACAGAATGTGGATTAGATTGATTCCGAAGACTTAGTGTACACTCTGGTGTGCATAGACCACACCTGCCTCATACTTATAAAAACGTACCTCCCAGCATGGTGTTCACAGTCTATTGATTTTCCCTGTCCAGGAAACAGTGCAATCTGCTTGGTTCATTCTGGCTGCAATGCTTCCTGTAATTAGGCTAGCTTATTTCAAGCTAGATTGAGTATCCTTAAAATGCACTGCAGTCTGAGTTGTAAATAAGCCCTTAGTGGGTATAGTTACCTACAAAATATTAATGCACATTTTATGCCAGTAAGAAGTAGTTAGCTAAGAGTACACAGAGGACTGGTTCATGGTAGACAGAACCCACTATATTTACACTATTAATGTATGGCCTCAAGTCTATGCTAACTTCTTACTGTAGACAAGTTCTTAGTAAGTATAATAGCATTGTCCTTGGGTTTTCTGCTGGTCATTGTGCATAGTTACATACTCCCCGCTGATTTAGTTGCATACAGCAGTTCTGTTAGTCTCTGAATAAAATTCAAATGACTGCACTTTCTTACATGGGCTGTTATTAGACTGAATATTTGAGGTATACATCTTAAATATTTTTTTATAATTCTAATTGTAAAAGGAGACAATATGGCCATATTGCCCATGAAACACTTAATTTTGACCACCCTTACTTAATAGAAGTAGTCTTAAAAATTAGTAAAAGACTGATCTTTTAATAATTCATTATGTACATTCTTTTCCTCATTTGTATGTGACTGTGTGCTATGTATTTCTGAGTATTAGATATTTATTTGGGCTTACTAACAGAGATCAAATAACTGAACTTTCAGTATTTTATTGAACTGTCAGTAATTTATTTAAAAAAACTCTACAAAATAAATGAAGAGTAAACTCTTGGTGAAAACAGCATTTTAAGATAACTTCTAGGAAATCACATTATTATAGCTTATAGCATACTGTCAGAAATAGCAGATGAATAAATCCTTTTCATACAAATATATATTTTTATATAGCAATGGCAGCAGTTAAATTTCTAGTGAAATCATCAATTACACTGGTTTCTGCATTATAACAGTTTTTGGTTCTTAGATGTTAATATTAAATGAAAAAGTTGTCCAGCATATGCAAACTCCATTATTCGTTATCTGTAGAAATTTTAAAACCATTTGACTTACTAAATTTTTAACTAAATGAGTTAATATATTACCACAGTGCAAATAGATTTTCGCACCTGTAACATCTTAAGTCATAAGACACAAAAAGATACCTTCCCTTGCCAAGGGCATTAAAGTGCATTAAACAAACTATATGAAAAGTTCCAAGAATTAAAATTATTTCTACTGCATTAAGAAAAAAGGTTCCAAAGCCATCAGTTATTGAATTCAATATTGTTCTCCAACACATAAGAAATAGTTAGCCTCCTTGTACAAGTCAGGAAATGCCATTCTTTAGCTACAGAAGTTCAATCTCAATGAACATAGCTGTATCTTTTTGGTGTTTGTATCTATACATTAACAAATTTTCCAGCTAATCTAAGTGTCTAATTCTGAAATCTTTGTTTTCAGTATAGCAATAGTGTTTATTTTTGAAAAAAATTTTCATTTACTATTGTTGTCCTAGGCATTTGTGCTTAAGTTCCAGATCTTTATATTGTGTGTAGAATTTGATTTTTGCTTTAAGAGTTCTCAGTAAAACTTTCTGAGGGTAGCGTTTCATATTTTATCACTGAATCTCAAGACAGAGTAAGAAATTTAAGGACTATCTTCAAACATTCAAAGTATACATCTTGTAAGACATACTAAGCTGTTGTATATTAACAAGCAGGTCTTTGAAAAAGCCTTGTACAAATAATTTTAACACCTGTGACACATATAAAACCTTGGAAGCATGGAAACGCCAAAGACTGTTATACTGTGATATACACCATGAACATAAGGAACATGTAATTCAGAAAGATCCATGTCAGTACTGGAAGCATTATGCAGTTTTGGAAACTTGACTTGCTCCTTGTAAATAATACCAGCAACCTTGAGAAAGTTCCTTGGACTGTGTACATACTAAATTCATAAGAATATGGACTAAAGAAACTGCCTTGAGGGACAGATAAACCAACAAGATCAAAGAATTGGTGATTTTTTTGTCTGGCTACTAATTCTTTATGCAGTTGCAGTATAACATTATAGTAAGATAGCAAGCATGGAAGCTGATTGTTACTTTACTACATATACTTTGTAATGTATTTTTTAATAACCTATACCATCATGCAGCCATTGTGTAGCCTGAGTTTACTTGTTTACTGTGTCTTTACCACAACTGCATCTTTAATTTTAACAAAAAGTAATACTACAGGTGTAGCACTAAGGGCAAACAAGGGTTGAGGAAAATGAACTTCACAGTTATCATTGACTCAAAAACCTAGCTGGAGGCCTGAGCAGGATACACTGGAGAGGATCTATTCAGATATTATGAAGTGTCAACTTACTCTCTTATGTAAGATAAAGATCTTAGGTGGGTATTTAATACAACAATAGTTCTGATTTAATGTGTCACACGCGGAATTCACAACACTATGTCTTTTAGTTAAAAAAAATAAAATTCTAGAAGCCAGAATCCCTCTTCCTTGTATGTGCATGTCATAATCATTAGGGATTTCTATTTCTGGGTCAGTTAACCTTGGGTTATTTTCTGCACAGTTTGAGTAAGACCAATGTAAATTGTCTGTACCTTTCTATTCTAGAACCTGGTAGCTACCATGATTAATTAACAAACAGATAAACCTGATGTCTAGATCTAGGAGGAAACAATGAGGCAAAGACATCTACAACAGTGAATAAACTTTACTTCTGTCCTTAGGACTAGATGCTTCTCTGTTTAGCATCTTTTATTCAATGCATCCATGACTCAGTGTCCTAGCTGGTGTGAATTTTCTTAGATACTTGACACTTTTGCCTTATTAACAGAGAGCTCTGAAACAAACTCTTGGCTGCAAGGTTCAGTCTGAGATCCAGGGACAATAAAATCATAAGCATCAAGTCTATGTGTCTATGTATGTATTGGCAAACTGTGCCAGAATATTTTCCTGAGCACTGACACACAAACACTTCTTTTTTTTTTTTTTTTTTTTTTTGGTGTGTTTGTGTGTATACATGTTGAAAGTATTACAACATACCGTGTGATTATTTCAGCCTGGACAAGCTAATCCTCTCTCAAACCATTTCTGGTTGTGTATCAAGAGTTGTCATAGATCAGGAACCATGTCCAACAGCTAGTTGGAGGGCTGAGTGAGCTTAGCAGCATTGATGCCAGGCACTCCACGCCAGGTGGCACCAGCACTGGATTAGAACCCTGAGCACTGGTAGTTTAGCATTATAGACGTAGAGACCGTGATTTGAGCCCTAGTCATTTATGCCTTTCAACACAATGGATGAACAGGGGAAAGGAGGAGAGCAATGTTACTGGAATGGCTCAAGGCAAAATACTGCAGCTGGTGCTGATGAAACTGACCTAAGATGCTTTTGCCTTGTGTGAAAGAAATGAAAAGCCTTGCCGTAACAGGGCTCCCTTTTCTTTCAAAAATAGAGAGCTTTCTCTAATGCACACAGATGCTGTCACTTCTTGATGTACTCCACCTTAATGAATCAGTCTGTTAATAAATAGCAGATGACCAGTGTTGAAACAAATGTTGTTCTACATCAAAATGGATAAAACAGCCATGACCGCAGATAGAATAAATTTCCCTGATAGTCATCTGAACTTTGTGGGGTCAGTGCATGAGAACAATTTATATGTCCACCAATGAGTAGTAGGATGACCAACATCACACATACTATGGGAATTGTAAAGAAACTTTGGACCTGCACTGGATTTACTATTTCAAAATCATGAGAAATAAAAATAAAATTATTAATTTTGTAATATTACAGTGAGAATTTTTAAATGGGAAATTCTAGGGGAGTCTAAGGCTCTTTACTATACAACATTTTCATCAAGTCTAACAATAATCTGATTGTTATAGGAAAACAACATAATGATAATGTGAACTGCTTAACCCACTTCCTATGAATTTTAATGATAATGGGGGTAGCCTTGTCTGTACTTTTACATTCATAATTTTGGTTTCATAACTTGAATCAGTCCTCCTTCAAATTAAATTAATAATAGGTGGTTTGTAGTGAATGTAACATTTAGCAGGTACACTTGAGTTCAAAAGAATATTCTAAGGCAGATCTCAGTAGTGTCTATTATAATAAGGTTGTAATATAAATGAATTTAAACTTTAATTCTTATTAAAGTTGAAATTCTCTGCTGTATTATTATGCAAAATCCTTCCAGGTGATATTTCCCATATTTGATCACAATCCAAAAATATTTAAAAGTGCAATCAAAATCAGTGCAACTGTTTCTGAGAGTTTTGGGTACACAGAAGAAATGGAGAAAATGTTTTATTTAAATAAGAATTTTTGATCAATACTATCAAGATATTACCAAAATACTATAACATTTTTCTCTACTTATAATGCTACTGAGGATCCGTTAGATTCATGGATGTATTTCTAGCCCCAGACCTTCCCAAAGAAGCATAGGAAAGAATCAGGCCAGCTTCTTCTCATGGCTGAAAAACTATGTAGTGCATATCTGTGCACTTTGCCATCCAGTTAAACTCTAATTTTTACTTTACCAGTAGACAATGTCTGGACTACTTGGCCAAGGAATTTTGCAGGACTGTGTCAAGTGGTGTATCATAGAGAAGAAACAGTGGAAATAAATATTTGAGAAATATATCTTCAAGTGATTTCTACAGAGAAAAGCTTTATGCTTAAGAAGTTAACTTTTGTTTCAATATGTTTTACACAACCTACTCTAACAAAGGGCAACAAAATCTCTTCTGTAAATGCTGATGAACCCTGACATGGGGTGATAATTTTAACTGAATTTTCCTTTTGTAATATGTTATAGGTATTTCCTAATGGCCTTTCTGAAAGTAGGCAAACTCCTTAAAGCAAATATCTCCTTATTTGTAATTAAAACTAAAAATATTCAGCTATGATTTGGTTTTTACATACCTTACTACAATGCTTATTTTACTGAAGACAAGCTCAGAAAACCAGGAAATTCAGCTGAAAAGTAACAAATATTTGAAAAAATCTGCATAACATCTTATGCCAAATTTGAAATTTAAGACCACAACTTGCTTTTTCAAGGCAAATTCATAGTTATACAGCTTTTCTAAGAACTCATACCCATCGCTGTAAAATATTTATAGTCTTCAAGATGTAATTTGATAAGAATGTATCAGTCCTTCATACACTATTGGCAATGTAGCCACAGAAATTCTGCAGGGGAAGTATAGACATGGAGGCTTCTTAACAAATAATTATAAGGTGTCTTGTTTTGCAACTGGTCGTAATTTGAAGTTGATCCTGAAGGAAATATTCCTATATGTTTCTTGAAAATTTACCTTTCCCTATTTGCTTTTTGGCAAGGTACATTAAAAGCCCTGTAAAAATGTGTGGGAAATATATTTTTATATTTTTACATTTATCTTTGGCTTTAAAATGGTAGAGGTTATTTTACTACAAAACTTCATTAATTATTCATGAGGTGAACTGTAGAGGCATGATAAATTAAATATATTTTGTCTTTCTGACTTGTTAAAAGCCTTCATTATTTCTATAGCAAAATTAAATGCTAACATGTTTCGGTATAAAAACTCTCAAAAGTTTCAAATGCCCATAGGAAAACCTCCCCCTGTGAAATCTCTTTCTTACTATTTAGCATGAAACTAATTTTTCTTTTCAAAAAATAGTTCTTGACCTGTGACTGTGAACAAGATTTTCTACAAGGCCATGTGATCACATAATACTCCACCCAAAAATATTTACAAGTATGCCATCTTTTATTCCCACTGCCTCAAATGCATATTTAATTGCTGTATTAAAAAATACACTGTTTAATAGGTCCTTTCCCAGTTCAGCTATGTAAAATCCTATTCATTAAAATGGCCAGGTGATTTTATTTTCAGATGTTTCTACTATATACACTAATTTCCACTTTGCTACATTTTCTCATACATAATGTATTAAACAGACCCTTATCGAGGAAAGGTTCTTTTACATGCAGTGCAGAACTGAAGAAAGGTATAATCCCATCTCATTCTCTGCTTGCATTTTAAGTACCTTTGAAGCAATTACAAGTGCAAAATGCTTGAAAAGGAAAGAAACATTTTAGAGGACAGCTATATCTGCTGAAGCATTTTATGAATAACCATAACTATACTTGGAAAGGTTCTGGAGATTGTGCCTTCATCATAGTTTCTCATTTATTTAACATCTAATCTTTTGGACATATTGAAGACTGATGGATGGAGAAATTGGTAAGCTGCTGAGGAACAGGGCAAGAAACTGAGCGTTACTGACAATATATGCAACATAAGCAAAATGGAGAAAAAGTGCAACAGTAATAATAAACAATAAAAACAATCTAACTGTGATTCCATCATAGGCCAGTGGCACAGAACAGTAACTGGTATGAATTGCCATGGCATCCATTCTGGTTGTCTAAAAATATAATGTCAGAATAATACTCACTGACCTTTCACTCACAGTGGTATAAAGTTACCCAAGAAAGATATTGTATCATGAGTTCAGTAAACACAATATAAATTCTGAAATATTCTGTCAGAAAATACGCTGCAGAACAGCATGCACTGAATAAAATTAAATTTCTACCTGCACAGAAATTCCTCAGAATATTGCACTGTGCATAAGTTGTGAAAATTGAAATAAGCTACCTGCAAGTATTTTCAATTCCACTCCAGATTTCATGATAGTTTTCATGCTGCAAGACACTATGTTTTCTTTGAAAATAATATATTCAAAGTAGTTTGCCCAGGGTAGAGTGTGTACTTTACACGATATTATCATCTGATAACAGAAATGACACTTTTCACTGTATTTCTTGCTTCCTCTTCCAACTGTTTATGGTTATCTGCTGAATTACAAAACTGAAATGACACCCAATATTAAATCCCCTGACATCATTATGATATTCAGTTCTACAAGAAAGAAAATATGAATGACGAAACAGTGTTTGGGTGAGAGTCTATAACGTGGAGCATCTTCAAATTCTGCCTCAGTTCCAAAACCCCAGGGAAAACGCATTTTCTGGTGCCTCTACTTTTTAAAGTTACAATGCATGTCAGAATTCATCCCTGTATTCAGTCTTTCAGGCCAGGGCATAATGTTTTGCATAATGTGCCTCACAATGACTGTCATATGCCATGACATTTGAGTGCAAAGAATACAAAACTTAAAAAACAAAACTTAGCAGTTACTGTTTTGTAAGGGATAGCAATAAACAACATAAAGAAGAAAAGTAATGAAGAAGTGAGCTTTACCTTTCCCGTTCTTTTATATTTCCTTTTTGCAAAAAATGTTGAAGCAATTGTGCTAAAACCTGCAGGAAAATAATGTACTTTATGACTTATTCTCTTTATATGTGTATATAGATATATATACGCAGGTTGGTAACACCTTACCTTAAAATTTAAACTTTAGTTTTAAAGCTTATCATGTGGTCCATTTTTCTAATTAAAAGTCATTAAAGAATCTTAAGGCATTCAACAATGCATAAGCTTTCTGCAAAATAAGCAATCATGGAAAAATAGCAGAAATCCTTGAGTGGGAAAAATAATCAGCAAAAAAGAGAGAAACCTGTTATAAGGAAGAGGAAGTCTTTTCTTTCAGTGAAAGGAAGTCACTATGGACCTTCCTAAAGATATTTTCTGTGGCATGTGCCGCATCATATCAAATAAATTTTAGATGACCTAATAAAATGAGGGAATAGCAAGGTCAAAAAAAGTATTGATGAATGAGTTATTCAGGATAGGAAGAATAAGCATCAACTGTGAAAAACTGCAGGAAGACTTTACGAGGTATACGAACTGAACAACACAGGAGAAAGTGAAATTCAGAGTAGTTGCACAATGATGCACACAGTTAAAAAAAGAAGAATCTTAACTTCACATATAAAGTAATGTGCTGTCAGTTAGCCACTACCAGTTAGGACACTTGGGGGCCTAATAGTTGGTTCCATGAAAATGTCAGTTTGATATTCATTAGAAATTCATAAAGCAAATTAGATGTCAGGCTTTGTGTTGGGTTGCCTTTTTCTGGCTGTTAGATGCCCACCCAGCTGCTGTCTCACTGTTCCTTCTCAGCAGGATGGGGAAGAAGGGGGAAATCAGATGGAAAAGCTTGTGTGTTGAAAATAAGCGAGGGAGATCACTTACTAGTTACTGTCATGGGTAGAACAGACTCAACACCTTTTCAGGGAAAAAGCTGTGAATATGTTGTTTGCCACTTACTCAGTTTGTAACTCAGTATCAGTGAAGAAATGGGAACTAAAATTGCTCTCCTTGAGTAGTACAAAGATCCTGAAAGCAATCTGAAGCTCCCATAAGTCCTCTGAGAAGTAACTAACTGAGAAGCAAGCAGCAATAAAAGAATAATAAGCGCAGATGTAAACACTGCAGACAATCATAAATACAACCAAATTTCAGCATTGAAGGTTGCACCATCAAGATATACCCTCTGCAGCAACAGACTTTAGCTTAAAGTAGGTTATATAACGAGTAATTTCCTGTTGTGCCATTGCAATTACAGTGCATAAAAGAGACTGGAAATCTAACAGCAAGGTCTGTGGGAGAAAATAATAATACTGTATCTCCTCACACTCATAAATTCACTTTATGCTGTTCATCTAGGGAGCTTTGATTTATTCTGCATAGGAGATCAATAGCAGCCTGACCTTTTTTCCTGAGTAGAGCCACATTCTAATTCCATAGCCCTCCTGAACTTCTCAGTCAGTGACTAATTTCAACTGGATTCAATCCTGATATCACTAAGATATTCAAATCCATCTCTGATTCTCCAATTTAATATATAGAATATTTTTTTAAATCTTAATGTCATATGGTATATTGAAAGTATCATTTTTGTTATGATGTCCCAGCCATTTGTTTTGTGTCACAGCCTCCTTATTATTCAAACCTCTGGGTTTTTTTTCTTAGTGTGAGTATAGATCAGTATCTTACATCATATTAGTCAAGCTTGACTTACTCCTTGTAGTCTTTTGCTGGAGAAAATTATTCCAAACATGACTTAAAAAAATCTCCTTTTTAACCATATACACATCAGTGAACTCTACAATCCAGTGTCTGATACCTAGCTAATCAAGATTAATGGATTCATTTACCAGATGGTTATAATGTTATTAAAATGCAAATGGTTGGTTTCTGTTAATTTTTTAATATCACATACAATTAAACTGGGGAGTTGTACACTTTCTTGCAGTTTTGGTACAGTTCACCTGAAAAGTTTTGGGAACAATAGCAAAATCTGGTTTTTTTCCCTGCATAATTAAATGAATAGTAGCATTGAAAAAGTAGCAATTGTGAGCTGGAAATTAATCAGAACCACTAGATGCAGGAATACAGAGATATGGAAAAAAACCTTATTAGCTAGAATTTCTGAGACAAGAATTAGCAATGGAAGGGCAAAAAAATTAAAAAATCTGTCCAGAAAATTTTAGTTAATACCAGCTAGATATTAAAACTTTTGAATCTGAACTTGAAAAAAAAAAGACTGACAAACAAAAAACAAATAAACAAAAAAAGTTAAGCTTTTGCCTGAACCTTTTGCAGAGTAGGGCAAAGACTTTGGAAGACTAAGTCCCATATAAGTCAGCAAAGTTTTTGCAGTCTGACAGATCAACTAAGGACACAGTTTCAGAAAGAGAGAAAGTTGTGGTTCCAGAAAGCTTGGTTGGACTGCTGTGGCTACTGCCCTTCCAGTGGTTGCTGAACTGCTACAGTTTATACAGTCCAAACAATTATGTTCTGCTACCAGCTTGGGCTCTGATAACCCAAATAATACCATTTTATTTATTATTCTGGACTATAAAAATGTGATTGCTCAGCAGATGAGCTGTGCATGTAACGGAGGTGTAAGCTTCTAAAGGCAGATGAAACAATCAGTTAGGGAACACAATCCTAAAACAAGCAACTCCTTCTTCTAAATCGTACATCTGAAGTAGGCAGCTATGCCACAGTTTGTTCCAATAATTTAAGAGGGCTCGAGCACATTTCTGTGCTTCTTTTAAATATGAAGAGAGCCAAGGTAATTTTGCTACCTTCATATATTTTTGGTTTATTGTAGAAGAATAATGGTTATGTGATTAAGACATAGTAGTTGGACCTTGTAACTATGTCTTTGGTTCCTAAAGCTATTCTATCATAACTGCCTAATCTAGCAGACACCCAAAGTAAATCTAACATAATTCCTAGAAATGGGGTTCCCAGAATTGTAAATTAAAGTGTCCAAGTTTTCCAGAGGGTAACAGACTGTACTAGGCACCTATAAAAGGTTGTCACAATAACCAACACATTTTGGACACTCCTGCAGTCAGCTGGAAGCAACATATCCAGTGGGAAGCCAGCTGTAGCTTGTTAATAAGAAATATACTGAGGGCATTTATGTTGAATCCTCTCTTCTTTTTTCACCCACAAGCAAAGAGACCTAAATTCTAGTCCATGTGCAAAGATGCTTATGTATATTGCAGAGTGTATAAGTGATGCTCAGTGTGGACTCATAATCTTGGATTTAGCCTGCTGTAAGTGATAAGCTATGCAATTGTGCTCAGCCTCACATTTTTTTCCCCAGACTAATTAGTCTTCCGCTCTTTTTGTCATTGCAAAGCAGCTTTCACTGGATGGGTGATATGTATCTTCTCCATAAAGAGCCACAGATCTCTGGACAGGGGACACTCGAGTACTGTATACCTGAATTTCTTTATACCAAAGGAAAAGAACATAAAGGAGACACCTTCTACTATTTCTCTGAAAGAAAGTAACAACCATCACTTTCAGACTGTTTATTGAACTGCATTCATTTAACCACAGGGAATTGGCAAGAAAAATTCCTAGCTGCCAGACCTTGGCAGGCCTCAGGCTTAAGTTCAATGTAAAGATACTTGAAACTTTTGAGACAGAATCACTCATTTTGCCTAAAGCTTACATTAAAATCTTAAATTATTTTTTAATCTGTCTTTTTTTTCCCATGATGCCATTTTGATGGTAGAAAAACAAAACAGCCATGCCATGCCAGAACAGAAATCCATCCCTGACAGAAAGGAACAGACAGAACAAGAAATGGAACAAGCAGATGGTAGCTCTGTTCTTTATACCTGTACTGGTTTACTCCACTTAGCTTCCAGCAATCAGAAATTTATGTACTCCTGAGTCAAGTGCAACAGTTGTGGTGCTGTATCTAATAGCTCTTGAGCTAGTTATAACCTGAATGTGTCTAATTCCCCCTCCCCTCCTTTTTTTTCCTTTTTTTACCTAAAATACTTTAGTTTTTCCTTTCCTTTCCTGACATTTTAGTGGTATTACCTATGTCTAGTATTGTGAGGAATTAAGACTAATCATTCCTTTTTCACCTAAAATTCTATCTGCCAAGTAGAGTTAGTAATGCTTCTATCACTTGAAGGTTACTCATCAGTATCTTTCAGGTATTTGATGTGAAAAAAGTGACATAGAGAAATTTAGATTTTTTTTCAAAATACAATAAGCATAACATATTTACATGTGAATATTCCAGTTTACAACCTTTTTAGCATATATTTTTATTTAAAACAGTGTCTTAGAAGATGTGAGAAAGAGTCACAGAGTTATAGGATAATTTATGTTTGAAGAGACCTCTGAAGATCATCTAGTCCAACTTCTTACTGAAAACAAAGCAAAAGAGATGTCTTTGCTCAAGGTCTTATTCAGTAAATATTTGGTAATTTTAAAAAGATGGAAAGTATCATGTTAACAGAATGATATTCAATTTAATTATACTGAATTTGTGGACTTGAGCAATGAATAAATTATTGTATCTCTATATCTTTAGAAAATGGAACAAAATTTAAGGTATGACATTTATACATTTAGGAATACTGTTCTTCTGGGCAGCAAAATTCTTCTGAAGGCGTAAGCAGAGCCCCTCCACTGAAACTGGGATGGTTGAATACATGAGAGTTCACAAATTTACTGAATACAATGTATAACACTACAAACTTATATAGCCTTGGTAATGGCACAGGACAAGAATATTTTCCCTTTTCTATGAATGTGTACCCACTCTATGTAAAATGAATCTACACTGCACTAGTACTATTTCTTGCAAAATTGCAGCTGATGAGGAGTTGTAGTCTTTTTTAATTTGAAATTTCTCTGAATCAGCTTCTAAATCCACACATAGTTTATCTACAGACAACAAAATTTCAAACCTCATCACCTCTACAGAGCATGATGATGTGTTTCAACCCTCTCATCTTTAAAACCTATATTTAACATTATCTTTGATTACTAATTCTTTCACACAGTTACATATTTGTTTAGTATAATCTCCTAAATGTGGTGATGGAAATTCACGACCTGTTTACAATTCTTTTTTTTTCTGGAAACCATATTTTATTTGTCAGGTATTTTGTACAGACAAATAATCCCTCTATCTTGGCTTTCAGTGTATTTTTTATTTAGTTTTTTTTTCAGACAGCAGCATGTGGATTAAAAATGTTTTTCACCTGTGTATGCATTTCACTTCTTAAAACTCCAGACAACCGAATAAAGCAGCTTCTCTCACCTGTTTAATTACCCATGTCTTGTTTTTCTCTGCATAGCAGAGTCTTATCAACAAAAGCCAATTATGTATCCCAAGTTTGACTGTCAGGTGAATATTAAGAATTATGAAACAGTGCTGCAGGATGACTCTCTTTTCATGACTTCCACATTTTCTTTCTATATTCTAAATACCTTTCTCTCCCTTCAAATGATATTTATAAAGGTTACATTTCTATGTGAATATGAATGCAGTGTAAAAGAAGGTCTAAAATTATTTTATTGCTTCAACTGAAGTGAATTCAACATTAAAATGACTCTGAAATTTACAATGGAAATGTATTTAATATAATTTGTGAATTAATTTAAATGTAAAATAACAGGTTTTTTTATAGTCTTCACTATAAAATTTTATTTGAAAACTTTTTGAAAACAAAGCTATGTAAATCTAGATTTAAGACACCTACAACCCAAAATATATGGCAGTAAAAAGTACATTCACAATGTGTTTCTTTCTGCTCTATAGTTGTTAAACTAATTATTTCAAATTAAAATATACCAGCATAATACACCACCTGTGTTAAATTATTCCGAAATAGTGACAAAACCTATATACAGCTGTTTCTTGTTGAATACATCATATCTACTAATTTATGTAATTTTAATGTTGAATGTTTTTGTCTTTGTCAAAACATTGCTTAAACCCTCTACAATACAGTTCAAAAGTTACCTTAAACTCCAACCCATCCTCTGCACAAGACAGGTATGTACTGTAAAGTGACTGATACTTCCAGTAAATCTTTGTAGGTCGTGTTAAAGAGCAGTGCTAACAATCAGATCACTCCTATTTAGCCACAAGCCCAGTCCTTCACATGTCTTTCATTTAAATCATTATATCTGCAGCAGAAAGAGTCTGATTTAACTTATCAGTTGATGGAAGCTAGTGTTATTTTCTTGTCACAGCTGTTCTACTGCTTTGTCAATATTCCAAATCTTTTGTTTTGACATTTCTTTGATCTGCCTCCTTCTTCATGTGACATCAAAAAAGAAAGTGAGAAAGTGTCTCAAAGATCAAAGGAACAGGTGAACATGGAAAACTGGAAGGGGAGAAGAATATTTTCTCTCAAGACCTCACTACTAAGTTTCATAAACTATGTGTGATACAGCAAGTTCAATAAGTCAGAGGATTGCCTTAGAAGTAAAAGTTAAGGAGCTCATGCAATCAAAGTTCAAAATTTGATATATTGCCTTGAGCTACTGAAATAAATAACCAAATGTATGTAGAATGCATTTCTAAAGGAATTCACTTTAGCCATCATATCTACATGTTTCCCTTTAATAAGACTGAATGTCTTAATGAAGCCAATATAGAAAAGTAAACATGTCCATAACACAAATTGAGAAATAATAAAGGTAATCACAATGCCATCAAATTAATCAGTAACATCTTCAGCCTTGTTCTGCAACACTGTGATGGTTGTCATGGCTTGGGACTGACTGACATCTGTGGTAGCATATGAGATTTTGCTAACTCTCTAACACAGGGAAATCAATTATTTACAAGAGAGGAACTCCTGTAGTATACAAAACCCAGCAGTTTCTGGGACAATTGCAAACGTGTGGAGAGCTTTAGAGAGACTACAGCCCAGTCAGTCCCAAGTGCCTTGGGGACATGCGTGTCCCAGTCAGCAGTTGGGTATTCCCTACCCAACCCCATAACCAATCACATCAATCAGTAAAGGGAGGCTCCAGAGCATAAAGAGTGAAAAACCCAGGACAAAGCATGGTGAGAGGGTCAGAGAGACCTCTGCAAACCCAGCAGCCTGGCCCCAGCTGCATGCCCTATAGCAGGATCAACCTTGCCAGCCTCCCTGACTTTCCTCCTGGCTCATGCTGTCTCCCTCAAGGAACATGGAAGTCATGGGATTCATAAAACTGCATTTATCACTCATTGAAGTGTTTTGGTGTCTGAGGCCATTTAGTCTACACATTGCTTTTAAAAGGTGACAAACTTTTGATCAATAAATGAAATCAGAATTATTCCCTGATAGGTGTAGCAGACTAATAATTAACACTAAGGAAAAAAGCCAGAGAAAAATATTTTGGTTTTTTTAGAAATGTAGGAAGGAAGGAGGGAAGGAAGTTGGTTTTCCTTCAGTCTTGTATCCAGGAATGAATCTCAGTAAGCCACAAAATCATATTAAACAGAAACCTGAGGAGAGAGAGAGAGGGAAAGATGCACCTTCCTCTACTGACAGGATGACGATAGCAATTCATAAACTTAGGAAGCCGAAGTGATTAATATACAATGACCTGGTTATTAATTGTCACAGTTCATTTACAAGATGTAGGAGTTCCCTCCTCTGCTGAGATAACTGTAGTTTCCTTGACCTATCTAGAAAAAAAAAGGGGGTTGACTATCATCTCAACCTTCAGCTAGTTATTAAATAACTGATCACCTGCAATCAGAACAACTGGATTCATATTTTTAAGTGTTATCAGAGGAAGAAAAATGGGCACAAATATTTAATTATATAAAAAATTTATACTATTTCTTTCCTCCTAATTTAATTATGTATTACCACTACTTAATTAAGAAACCGGCATCTCAGAGATGAAGATTCTAGAGGACTGTCTTGACTGTAGGTCATTAAATAAAACTCACGAGAGTTTCCTAGTGACGATAAACTCAAAAAAACCTACGCTGCACTAGTCAGAGTGGTGTCAGCTATTTTTACTTCAGTCCTGTATGCTTGCTTCAACTGTGGTTAGAAAAGTTTGTTTCTCAAACTTATCCACAGTTGTGCTCTTTGAATATATTTCATCAGGGAAGTAATGGAATCGTGCCTTTCTCTAGACAAGGAGAATTCTGACTGGTGTTACCTTATATATTTGGCATCCTATCTTATCTTAGGAAATGAGCTGTTGTCTAAAACATATATAAGGTTTATTGTCATCTTATCTTCTTTGCCTTTCAGAAAATATAACAATTTAAATGGAAATCATAACATTTTGGTCAAATCTGTCTTCCTCTTGCTTTCTCTGATCCTCAGCTATTTTCTCTACATGAATTAGCTGATTGCCCGTTGTTTTTTTTTCTTTCCAAAGAGTACCATATTCACAGAAACATAGGAATTAATTCTCTTATATCATTTATTATACCATAAGTATCAGATAAAGATAAAATGTGATTGTAACAAATAGGGGATTTAAAAGGGAAAATATATTTGATTAAGACAGTACACTGACATTGAAATTAATTAGAGTTTGAGAAAAGACAGTCTGAGTCTAGTCAGAAAAAATATACTTTCAGGATACAGAATGATTTGTTGAACTACTATTTCATTTAAAAAAACAGAATGTGATACTTCAAAGCCTAGATTTTATTTAAATATGTTCTTTTTTTAACTTTTATTTGAAACTGACTTTAAATTAATTTCCTCTGTTCTAAACTGTGGTGAGAATGATAGGAAAGACACAATTTTACAACTCAGACTTCCATAATCCCTCCTCCCTGGTGCTGCAATAGTCACTTTATAATAGTTTTGACAGCAAACACCCCCAGGGATGGATTTGGTTCAGATAGCCACATTTCTTATCTCTGGTTTCATGGGTAAATGGCATAATATACACAGTACAGAAGGTACCAGATCAAAACAGGTTAATATGTGTGAATAGAAAAATGGATGCACACAATCAAAATATCTGTGTAAATACTTAAATGTTACATTTTAATTTATCTGAATGAGGTGAATAGTTACTGCTTGACACAAAACTATTTTTAGTAACTAGATTTGATGGAGTAGCAGGACTGAGCTTCAGTTAATATGAAGTTAATATGAATTGATTTGTACTGAGCTTGTGAAATGTGGATAATGGCAATATAATCCTATGGCCCTGAGGATTAAAATCATGGCAGGTTTCAGGTCACAGAATCACAGAATCACAGAACGT